>NC_133649.1:59165130-59444076 GCF_009905375.1 Apium graveolens
ATAATGTTAGGTCACACACACTGTAGACTGGGGTTGAATACAGTGTTTAGCACAATCAAATCGAATATAAGAACTTAAGTAACAGAAAACAGATTTTATTCAACACAATAAACTCTGTTACAATATGGAACTGTCCTCTCTCAGTGATGAACAAATTATCACGAGAGTTGCTAGAGTTACAAAGAATAATAACTTCGATAATCGTAACACTTTTTAGTATAAACTCTATGCCTGTGTTTATATACTACACAGTTACAAGATAATCTTCTAATTGATATGGAATATAATTCTGCTTCCTAAAATATATCAACTAGTTATCTTTTCTTTCAAGTATTCTATTCTTCATAGAATTCCTTCTTCATGCACAATTCTTTCTGTCTTAGTCTCGATCTTCTTTCCTTTCAATCAGCCGCCTGCCTTATCTGAAAGTCATCTTAAATCCTGATATTATCTCCTGATAAATATCTTCTGAACCTTAAGTCCTGATAACTTAAGTTCTGATATCTTAAGTTCTATCTTCAGTATAAGTGCTGATTTCTAGTTAAGTATTGATTTATCCAGTAAGGTAAGATCTGAAAACTAAACACAAATCATATTACACATGACATTATCAAATATATCTAACAATCTCCCCAACTTGTAAATTAGCATAATATACAAGTTCAACAGATATTTGATGATGTCAAAAACATTAAGTACAAATGCATGAGAATTTGACTAGATAACTACAACTTACAGTCCTTTCAGCTTTACCATTTTTAACTTTTGATAACCGCTTTAGTCTGTATAAACTTCAGAATTTAAGTAGTTGTAGATCTTTGACTTGGCTTCAACTTTTTCTTTGCCCTTGGACCTTGGATCAATTTTCATTTGTGATTTGGCCTTGGTTGCCTCAGAACTTGTTCTTTCCTTTATCACAATACCCTTAGGTTTTGGAAATTTCTTTTCAACAACAGAAGCTTCGGCTTTGAGTCTAGCTTCTTCTTCCTTTAGACTCTCAAAGTCCATTCCTGGATTTTCTTTAAGAAATAACTGCTTTGAAATTTCTTCATCAAGTTCTAGATATCCACCAGAACTTATCCTTTTACCAGTATCAGAACTTATTCTTCTTCCAGTATCAGAACTTGTTTATTGACTTGTAATTCTAGCTTTACTTGATGAAAGTCCTTTGCCTTGATCTTGACCTCTACCCTTATTAGAGTTTCCCTGGTCATCATTTCCATCATCATTTCCTTTCAGTGTCTGAATAGATTTGCATTTGGACTTAATCACTTTCTCCCCCTTTTGGCATCAGCAGGTAATAGAAGAGAGACACGCAATTCTACTGAGGTTTGGATCTCATTGAGTTGACTTTGGTGAGAAGCCTGATTCTGCAGAATTTCTTCAATTTGAGCTTGTTGCTTCTCCTGAGTTTTCTCAATGTAGGCAATTCTGTCAAAGGCTGGCTTGAAAAATCTGTTCTTTTCAAGTTTCACATTCATATCTTGCTGTATTAGAGCTTCCTGAATTTTGTTCACCTTGTCATGAGTTATTGAGTGTTGACCTTGAAGGTGCCTTGTACTCAATGCAGTAACTCTCAGATGTGCCTTGAAATCATCATTTATCAGCATTTCATCAGCTTTTGCAAGATGCTCAGCAAGAATCTTTTCAGAAGGAACAAAACTAACTGAGTTCCATTCTTTAATCCCTCCTTTCCTCTAGGAGTTTCACTCCAAGGTACTGGTGTTTTCCCTGTAACAAACTTCTTGACTAAATCAGCTTTATGAACAGTTTGTTGAGGTGCATGTTTAGATGGACCAGCTGCATCAGCATCTAAATTACCAGCACCTTCACCAGTAGTTTCTCCATTAGCAGTATCAGAACTTGTAGATCCTACAGTATCAGCATCCTCTGATAAAAAAGCAGTATGTGAGGCTATAGAGGCTTCAACATTTTCTTCTAAATTCTGATCTTCAGCCAGGTTCTGATCAATATTCAAAAATGATGTTGTTGGGGGAGTGAGTTGAACTGGTGGAGCTTCCAAGTACAAAACCTTACGCACAATCAGGTTATGAATATCAATTTCAGCACTTGTACCTGGTTCTTCAGTATGTACTGGATCAACTATAGGTGACATAAGAGGTGTAGGTATGTTAGCTTGAGCAGTTTCTGGTTGTGCAGTTTCTGTTTGTGCAGAAGGAAGTAATTCAATAACAACTGTATCTGTTGAGATCAGAGATTCCAGATCCCCTTCCTTAGCTGCTTTCACTACATCTGAATCTAACTCAACTATGTCCCTATGAGCTCCTTGTTTCTTTAATTTCCTCAAAGGTGGAGACACTGTAGGAGCTTTATCATCAGAATTTAATTTTCTAAGCCTTTTGAGGGGCCTAGAACTCCTAGTTACAGTATCTTTTTGAGAAGAAACCTTCTCAGCTTCTACAATAACAGGTTCTGATATTGGAACCTGTTCCTCAGTTGTTTTCTCAAATCAACAGAATTTAATTAAAACATTCATCACAAAATAAAGTTAAAAGTCGATGAAGTAAAGATTAATAAATTGTAATTAAACATGCACAGTCACATAATTTGAGAAACAAAGAACAAATCTTGCAATTTAAAGAAAATTTCATTAATATATCAGATGATTATATTCGATGAAATTTATCAATTACATGCAAAAATTACAAGATAGTCCTATTCTACGATTCCTAACATCAACAGCCTTAGTCCTAGTCTAAGAAGCCTGACAAAGCTGACGGTGAAGAGAAACGGATGGAAAACAGTTAATTCTTCTTCCTACTTTCAACAAAGAGAACAGCAAGACGAATGATTTGCTCCTGCTGTCTAAGAATATTGTTAATCCCTTAACAATATGACAAGAATTACAGAAGGGGGGTTGAATGGAATTCTTGAAACTTTTTCTTGAAATAAAATGTTCTAACTCAAATATAAATATAAGTGTATTGATTAGCACAATGCGGAATAAAACTTAAGTGAATCAAAACACAGGTAATTAAAAACAAGAGTCTTTAAAAACTTTCTGGTGGATTTGAATCATTCCACCAGAGTTATATATATTATATATTGAGAAACCCTTGTGTGCAAAAATGCTCACAGCTGCTTACAAATATTGAACTGCTGAGAATACAGAGAAATACTAAGAATTCTGCTTACAAATGTTTCTCTTGTTGTTTCTCAGATCCATCTTTCTATTTGCTACTTCTTGGTTTATATATCACCAAGATTACAGAGTAATAAGACAAGATAATAAAACAAAAACTATCTAATCTATTATAATGCTACTTCATTTCTCTATTCCAGCATCTTTGAATATCTTCATAATAGCATGGAAATGGCAACGCTTCTTTGTTCTCGAAAACCCAGTTGAATAGGCTACCACATTCCATTTCCATCCACTCGACGCATGTGACTGTGTTGTCACTGTCAACTGATATTTGAATTCTTTATCCGTCGGGTTCATGATCATCCGTCAAGATATTGATCATCCGTCGAGATATTGATCATCCGTCGGGTTGTTTATTTGATCATCCGTCGACTTCATTGTAGGTTATCCGTCGGGTAGCAAACTGGCACTTGACTTCATTTCACTTATGCAGAATTACAAGACATCATCTATGTATAATTAATCAACATATTCTGCATATCTAATTAAAGTCAACATGACTTGAATACTACTTACAGAATTTATACAATGGTGAATACAGAAATGTGCTACAGACTCATTATTACATAAGCTACTCACTCGATGGATAAATAAGTCATCATCCGTCGGGACTATATTGAGTTATCCGTCGGGACTATAATTCTTATCCGTCGAGTGCTACATTATTTCACTAAGTAAAATCTACTAAGGTGTTTTGTTCATGAAATTATCAAGTACACAACATATGCACAACAATCTCCCCCAATTTATGTCTACTGGAATTGTAGCCATAAATTAAAAGATACTTGATGATAACAAAACACCCTAAACATACAACTTTAAAAGAAAGTAGATAATATTGAAAAGTGCTTCAAATAACAAAATGTACAAAGTTTTGCTCACAGTCATTTTCAAGATGCTCCTCTAGCCTGAGCAGATTTATCTAGTTTCTTGAAGGTCTGGATCTTCTTCCAAGCTTTCTGTTGTTTTCATCAATCTGATTTTGGAGCTGCCTGTGGAATTCCAGTTCATCAGATTCTGAGAGATTTAGCTTTCCTTGCATTTCCAAAAGAGTCTCATTACTAGAGATGTTCAATTGGTCTTCTAATCTGAAGATTCTTCTCACACCTTTGTCATCTATGAACTCCATCAGCCAGTAGGGCCTTAGATGCATTCTTCTACCTGTGTATGGGATGATTAGAGTCTTTGGGAGTGCATCTTTAGCTCTAACACTCCTTAGTTCTTCAATCTTCTTCAATACTAGTCTTCTTGCAGTGACATTGAACCCAAAGTTCTTCTTGAGGGATGAATAAACTTTAATCAGTACAGCTTAGCTTTCTTGAAGAATCCTGTGAAGTGGCCATTAAATCTCCTTTCCTCCTTTGTACTTGAACACTAACCTTTCAGGTAGGTTTCTGTATGCATCAATACCTCTTACTTCATCTAGTTCATCCAGATAGAGATTTAGATTAGAAAATTCTTTGATGTCACACAAGTACAGATAGTCTCCCATATTGACTTTGGACTGAGCTTTGACTCTAGATTTGGATTTGAGAGGTGATAGCTTCACTTTCTTGACTGCTCTTGACTTTGTCCTTTTTGGCTTGCTAAGGATTGGTAGATTGAAGTTTGGAATTGGCATGTTCTCCCAGTATATTGGCTCATCCTTGGGCACAATAGGTTCACCATGAATATTCTTGTAGGGATCCACCACCCTTATGTCTTCAAATACCACAGAGGACTTTGTTGCTTGAGTTGTAGCTGGTGTGGATTCCTTAGGAAATTGATCTTTCAATTCCTTGTCAACAATATCCAGTCTCCTTTTAGTTCTTTTAGCCAATTCTTTCTTTCTTGGAGATTTCTTCTGTTCTTCAACTTGGTTCCTTGATTCAGTAGCTTCAGATGGTTGAGAGGGAATTTGTTGTGATGAATTTACAGCATGTAGCTTGGCCAAGATAGCAATCTGCTCTTTAATCTGTTTAGCCTTTTTAGCATCTAGAGCAGCTTGCTTCTTTTCCTGCTTCAATCTAGCTTTTTCTTCTCTCTTTGCTTGAGCAAATTGAGGATATCCAGCCATCCACACAAATTTCTTTCCCATTTCTGAAAATCTTAGCAATCCTCCTTTTAGAAGCTGAATCAGCTGGATCTTTATAGAAGGCAATTGATCTTGACAGAAGCTTCTTCTCATCAGGCTTGGGTGTCTCATACACAGTGTACAAGGGGTTCTTCAAAGATGATTTAGAGTAGTTTGCCCTTGGTTTAAGAATCATTTCAGCCTTTGGAGACTTGATGCAGGAAGATTATCCTCTTTCCAGATAGTTCATGCTCATCTCATTCACACTAATTTGCTTGACTTGAGAGTGATGCATGGCTGACTTAACTGGCTCCTTGACAAGTTCAAACTTCTTCTGTATCTCCTCATCAATCTTCTCCCAGTTGACCAAACTCAACTTTTCCTTCTCAACAACTTTCAAGTTGGCTGCTGCTGCTTGAATCAGATCTATACCATCTGTGACTGGTGGCTTTGAGATAGTAATTGAAGGCATAATTACTTTACTGATTTGTATCTGAAGCTTCTCCCCCTCACTTGGTCCTTTCTCCCCCTTTTTGTTATCATCAAGTTGAGTTGTGGAGGGGGTTTGAACTGCCACCAATTTTTTAAGGAGATCAGTCTGTTGGGCTTGATGGAGATGAATGGCAGTCAAAGATGCTTCCATAACTAACACTCTTGTTTCCAAGGATTCTATCTTGGTTGCAAGATCATAATTTTTCCTTAATTGCCTCTTAATGTCAATCATTGCAGTGTCTGGAAGTTTAGAGTCTATTTTATCTGAAATGGCCTTCTTCATCTCCTCAATATCACCCTTCATGGTGTCCACATCTCTAGCATGCTGGAGGCCCTGGATTTGCTAAATTTGCAGGGAGGCTAGATGTATCTGAAGGAGCTTCTTGGTGCTAGAATTGGTAGTGGTTTGAAGAGCAGTGTGAGTTTGATTAATTAACTGGATCAGGGTTATCTTGAAGTAATGTTCATCACAGTGCTTTGAGAATGCACATGATGGCATACCTAACCTTGAGCTTGAGCCTACTTCTCCCCCTATGTCCATTGCTCCATCTTCACTATCCCCACTCCCATCTCCAAAGAAATCAGTTGAACCCCCAGTCTCATAGTCCACATCACCAGCTGTAGAAGGCAAAGCTGTGATGGCATCATTTGCCCTTTGCATAGACTGGGTGGTATGCACCAAATTGAGCATCCTTTTTGCATTATCAGTACCCTATTCAGCTAAAATTTGATAAGTTAGAACAGGGTGAGTAAATGGCCTCATCATCAAGAGAAGTAGAATCTATAACAGCTTTAGGATGCTGAGATAGTCCTTCCCTGTCTGCATCCTGGGCTATTCATTGACTCACTAGCAATGACATCCATCCTTATTGCTCTAGTACCTGCATTTCTCTCATTTTCTCTCTTTTGTTACATCAGGGTCTCACCCTGGCTCCCCACCCTCACACCCTCACCTTCACCTACTAAGGCGGAACTCCTCTCACTCCCTTTTGCCAATCCTGAAGAAATGGATTGCGGATTTTTACTCATTTCCTCTCCTTTTTCCTGGGAGCAACCCAGACTCTTACTCAAAACACTCTTCTCTTTCAATCCTAAGAGTGACTGTACAACCACTAAATCTTCTGCACTTGAAAGAATTGAAGTTTGAAGTTGTGCAGAGATACTCGACGGATGAGTGATATCCATCGAGTGAGTGGTGTTGCTATCCGACGGATAACTGCTGTTAGGCTTATCCGTCGGGATACAATCACTACTCGACGGATGAGCAATATCCGTCGAGAGAGTAGAAATGAATGAGCTGGGAATAGAAACTATTGTTGACTCTGTGATGATTGAAGATATTTTAGGCACAGATGACACAACAGTTCCTGAAAGAATTGGCAAGTGAGCCAACAAATCATCTAAAAGATGATGCTCACTTGCACTAGATTTTAGCTTCCCCAACAAAGTTAAAGAAGGGGAATCAGGAATTGATGTGTTTATCATATCCACATCCCGAGAATTTGTTGGTGAGTATGGTGTTTGAGGTGCTTCTATAACTAGAGATTTTGGCCGTGACTCCACATTTATTGGAGCCACATCAAGTTGAATTTGTGAAGGTGCAGTGACTGTGTCTTTAGCACCAGTTTGCACAGTGTGTGTACCCTGTGCATCCCCAGAGGTTTTTGATTTCTTCTTTCTGGCATAAGTTTGGGGTGAGCTTGTGTCCCTAACCCTCTTGGCCTGTACTCTTGGTTGTGAGCTTTGTTCAATAGCTACATCCTTTTGGGAAGATGCAGCTAGAAATGAGCTTTTGTCCTTTTTAAGCACTGCAGTTTGTTGGGAAACTGCAGTGTGGCTAGGCTGGGATTCACTCAACTCTCCAACCTTATTCTTGGGGTTTCTTTGATGTTCATCCCTTCCCTCGCCTGACTTTCCCTCCTTCACACTCCCCTCTTTGACTTTAGTGGATTTTTCAACTGGCATCTTTTGGGAGATACCAGAGGGGGCTTTCTTTGATTTGGATTTTGAAATTATAGTAGGTTTGGCAGCTTTGGTAGGCAACTGTTTGGTCATTGGCACAGTTGCCATAGCTACTCTTGAACTCAAAGAAATTGTGGAGGTTGGAATAGTTGTAGGGATGGATGAACTTACCTCACTTACCTGAGGTGCTTGCATTACAGGAAAGTAGAACATTGGCACATCCTTGTGATGATTGGCCATGTTCAAATCTACAATGAGCCTTCTCTCTTGAACCTAACAATCCAGTTTGTTGTTGGGGTTCTCCAGCACAATCTCTTCACAGAGGTGGTTAGCTAATAACATAAGAAATCTGGAATAATACACACTTTTACCTCTTTTATTTAACTCCCCTAATTTAAAACCTAACTCAAACAAGACAAGATCACTGAAATTAAAGAATTTATCTGTAACTAGCATGTATAGCATGTTAAGCATGAAAATATTCACTGAATCAAAATTGCTGACATTTCCTAAAAAAACCTTTGTAACTACATCACACAAGAAACTCCACTCTTTCCTAAGACCCATTCTCCTAATATCACTCAGTTTAGAAGTAGAAAGTGCATAGTGCATGAAATTGAGCATATTGACTATATCAGTGTCAGTGTATGGTGAAGTCACATTGTTATCAGGAATTTTGAAACATGCTTTTATCACATCACTATTTATACAGAATTCTTTACCTTTAATGGTTAGAGTGATGGTCTTATCTATAGAGTTGCAGGTAGTTGTGGTCCACATCTCTTCAATAACTTCACAGAAGATTGTGGGTGATTCCAGCATGGCATAATTGAGCTTGCAATTCTTCACAAAGTCCATCATCTTGTGATAGTCATTCGATTGCTGAATACCCTTGTTCACTAATGCAGTGAAATTTTTCTTCTCATAAATGAACCCAGTTTAAGACATAATCTTTACAACAGGTGCCATTGTTAGAGAATAAGAGCTTGAAGAGAAAGAGAGTAAGTGCTTTGAGAGAGAATGAAATTAGAGCAGTTGAATTGAGAATGATAAAAGAAAAGCAATTGCAATGAAATAAGCTTTTATACTATCTCAAAAATAACTGATAAAAATAATAAAGTAAAATAAAGTAACCAATAAAAATTGCCTAAAATATCCGTTTAAAAATAAACTGTAAAAATTCCACTCTTTATCCGTCGTGTTATGCTTACAAACTGTAAGTATACTCGATCGGATAACGTACAGGGAATTAACGGCTGAGATTAAGACAATTCGACGGATGAGGATAAACTGTTATCCGTCGAGACATAAAATATTCCAGAAAAGTAATTGATTTTTATTAGCAAATTGTATTTTGACGGATGACCAAACTCGATGGATAAGTGTAACGACCGAGGAATTACGCTGGTATTATATTATAATAATGATAAATTATATGTATTATGATGTAATTAAATGTGTAAGTTGTTAAACCCTAACTGCTATGTGTTATGTGTTGGCTGTTTTGATCCAAACGTGTTTTGGATATTTATTGAACGTTTTATCGTCAGTTATAGATATTATATCAAAACCTGTACAGCTCAAAACTATGTTTTAAAAGCCCGTATTTCAAACAAAATCATTGGCCCTATTTTGCCAAAAATGCCCTATACCATATCGCTATTCTGAACCCCTAGACGTTTTACCAATTGACCTTTTTCGCGAAAAACGACTTTTCCGGATCCCTTTGGGTACCAAAAACCCCACAAAAATTATATTTTTTATTTTTATATGATCATGAAATTATCATATATCATTTTTCTTTGTATTTTTGTATTTTTCACAATTTTTGGGAATTTTTAGTATTTATTTTGTATTTATTGGACATTTAAAAATTCAATAATAATACCCAAAAATTATAAAAATTGGGGCCAAATATTTTTAATAAGAGTGTAATTAGACCCTTAATTTTACTTAGGAGTATTATCTTCATAAATATAAATACCTGAATTATTATTAATTAAATCAGTTAATTACAATTAAAAATCAGGAAAAAAATAAAAAGAAAAAGAAAAGGAATTAGGGTTAGGGTTTGGTGAAGAACAGGGCAACAGAATCAAAGCTGATTTTCATCGTGATTCCGGAGTCCAAATCGTTAGTGTAAGTACTCGTTTTGAAGCTTATGATCTGTAGTTTTCGATTATGTAAGTGTTTTTGATGTTTGATTGATCGAACTGAAAGTTTATATTTTCGGGTTTTTAATCGCGAACTCGGGTTTGATTTTCAGGTTGTTGTTTGATGTTTTGATGATTACGAGCGTGTAGATCGTCGTTTTGTGAGTAGATTGGCACCGGTTTCGTCGAGGTTAGTGTACGTTTTGAGCTCGCCGGAGTTCCGCCGCCGCCGCCGCGTTTCTCAGGTTTCCGGCTGTTGTAGTCGACGAGGATGAAGTAGGAACAGAAGGGGAGCGTCGTTGTGTTGCTGTGCGTCGAAAACGCAGAAGGAACGAATGGAATCGAACGTTTTCATCTCGCTGGAAAAATCTCCGCCGACGTCGGATTCTGGGCAGTGGCCGGTGTTCTTCGTGACCCGATCGGGTCGAAGACGACTCGGTTGCAACCCGATTTCGACCCGGTTTCGATCCAAAAAACCCCCAATCTGTTTTTCTGATTTCTGTTTCTGAATCTTTATTATTTAATTCTATTTTATAAAAACAGAAATTATATTTATTAATTCTAAAAATCAATTAAAAATTAATTTTGAATTCTGAAAATAGTATTATTAATTTCTAAATTATTTTATTAAATTATAAATTCGAATATATTTATTTATTTAATTATTAATTAATTATCTAATTATTTATTAATTATTTAATTAATTAATAATTGGATAATTAATTAGTAATTAGGTAATTAATTAATAAATAAGGATTAGAAATAATTAAGAAATGTGATTAATAATCTAATAATTAGTTAATAGTGTAAATAATGATTCGATAAATAGCGTATCGGTTAATTAAGTTGATTGATTATTTGTAAATAATCGATCTAATCGAATAAATATCGATAAGTTATAAATATTATAATAAATTGTGATTAATCCTAATAATTAGGGATTTATTATTTTAAATTATTAAATAAGTATTTATTAATTATTTATTAGTTATTTATTTATTAAATATTTAAAAAGTGATTAATTATTTCGATAATTAATCACATGATTTTCAATAAATCATAACTTCTTCATTTTAACTCCAAAAATTATAAAAAAATTATTTTTGACTTTGATTTTTCTTAAATAATTATTTAAAAATTATTTTAGGATTTAAAAGGTTGTAATAATTATTTATATTGAATAATAAATTGAATCATCAGTGTTTAATTCATAACAATTCAACCGTTAGTCCGATTTAAAGTGAAACGAAGACCCCTAGACTCAGAAAAATGAGACGAATCCAATAAAAATAGTTGTAAGTTATAATTTCTTCCGAAAAAGAGTGGTTTGGTGATAATTGATAGTTCGTAAGTCCTAATAGGGGTATAATTGAGCCGAATAAATCCCGAAAAATTATAATAAAATCAGATAAGACTAGTAATGCAGGTATAAGCCTAGAATTGATTCTAAAAATAATTATAAATCTAGAAATTAATTATGTGTTTTACGTGCTACGTGCTTTATGTGATTATGTGAATATATGTGCTGTATAAATGTATGTATATATATATATGCGAGTCAGATAGAAACGCATGGGTAGACTGATAAGGTTGCGTGATATCAATTCAAGATACACGTATATAGTAAGTTATCTAAACACCTATCTTTCCATGATTTGTTCAGTGTTAGCAAGGCAGAGCAAGCTAGGGTCAGAAGGCAGTGAGTTAAACCAGGTTAAGTACGCGCAAGGCAAGTTTTTCCCCTATTCTAAATTCAGAATAGTGATTTATATTTCTTTTTTATCGTATCAATTCTCTTTGATAATCATTGTTCATATACACTGTTACCCATTTATTATTGCTTGTTCCAGTTTCATTTCAATTCTTGATTTACCCAATTTATTGAATTCCCTGTTCATATTTCAATTCCTTTACCCTACATATACTCTGGTATATCCTGGTGTTGGGATATATCAATAGCATACCGATTGTTCCGGATGCTCAGCCTTGGACTGGATAGTTACTATAAAGGCTGGGTTTTTCCCAGACCATTAATTAATAGGCGATAGTTGCCTGAGTACTCCTTATGTTGGTTGGGTCTATGCAGTTGGGTATAGATCAGTACTATATTCTGACTGATCATGCAGATTATAAAGCATATATTGGTTCTTGTTTCCAGTCTTGTTCATTTGGCAATCGCCATCATTGGCAAATTACTATTCGATACAGATACAGATGGTTGTTACAACCAGCAGCTTATTGTTTCTCTCATTTCTCTTTCTCTATACCATATATATATTTTTGCAGGCTCGTTGAACAATTTTGGCTCATCCCTTTTTATTGTTACTCCTATTGTTTTACAGTTAAGGTAGAGAATGAAACCCATCAGGACCCGCATAGTCAAGAAGCGAGTCAAGCAGCGGGACCCTCTTATACCAAGAGTATTCCTTCCTATTCCCGAAGAGAGCTTTGAATTACCAGATCAGGTATAGCAGGATAAGTAGTAATGTTGGGTTGAATAAAAGTCTTGTGTAGTTTAAATAAAAGTTGTGTAGTGAAACTGTAGATAGAATAAAGTTTTGTATCAAAGATAGTTCTTGAGACAGGTTTTATTTAGTTGGGTTTGTAATAAAGTGTAGTGCGTGATTCTTGTTTTCAAACTCAGACCTTAAAAGATCCTGAGTAGTGATAGTTCGGGGTAATTATTATATTTATATTCCGCTTGTGCAGGTATAGTTGGTAATTGTTGTTAATAATGCCCCAAATTTTTACCCCGGATTTGGAGGGTGTTATAGTTGGCATCAGAGCTTAGGTTTGACCTTTGAAAATAAGAACGTTAGGGTTAAGATAAGATAGGAAAATGAGATAGGATGAGAGTAAGAGTGTTAGGATTGTTTGTCTATGTGATTAGAAGTTATGAGTTGTAGGATTGTGATTTGATTGTTTTTGTGTTATTATTTTTATGTATATTAGATGGCTTCTTTATCATCGTCTACGGAGAGGACTGAGATAGATCCAGTGGATGCACCGGTAGTAGCCCCAGTGTCAGAGCAGATCTTACCTCCATTGCCACCTGAGCCAGCACCAGAGGTACCATGTTTTGCAGATTATTTTCCATACTTTGAGCCAGAGATACCAGATATTCCACCATTAGAGTTTCCGATGTTTGATATTCCTGATATGGTTGATCTTCCGCAGTGGGAGGATTTAGAGCCTCAGATTCCGATGCCACCAGTCGAGATTCCAGAGATGCCACAGATGGAGCCAGAGGCAGAGCCGCCAGTGTATGCGCCTATGGAGCAGCCTGTCTTATTTCCTACCCCATTAGCCATTTATGTACCTGTTTCGAGAGTTTATCAGTTTCCTCAGCCGGAGTTTATGGATGAGATCGTGGTAGATGGACCATTACCTTCTCGAGGTTCCAGCACTGATCTTCGTGAGCATCATACCGTGACTTATCAGCGTTTTTCAGGCAGAGAGGGAGGAGAGGATTAGATGGCAGAACTAGTGTAGAGAGATCCTTGGATTGTACGAGACGCAGACAGATGGTCATGTCAAAGCATTACTGACCAGATTATATACTGAGAGAGAGGTTACATCAGATTCACCGGATTAGCTCGCAGCAGCTTATTGATTTGAGACAGCAGGATCTTAGCGCGGAGACAACATATCGTAGAGCATTGGGACTTACCGAGGCAGTGCTAGAGGCATTGCGGGAGGAGTTGAGCCACGTACCACCAGGATTTTGAGATTAGCAGATCGATGAGTGTTGTATTATGTATATTTTGTAGATAGAGGAAGTATAGTATTGTATGACTAGTTTGTATGAGTGTAGTTACTGACTTTGACCGATAGTAGTAGTAGTAGTATGACTGTTATATCATAGGTTTTTGTATCAAGCACTGACACCTGTAGCTGGTGTTCTACCTATATATATACGAGATGATCTTTTGCACGTTTTCTTTATTTTATTTCCAGTTATTTAAGCATTTATATTTATTTCAGTACCATTGCATATTTATAAATGTTGTTTTATTTACGATCATGTTGTACCCTTATGTTTTAAAAAAAACAAAAAAAAAATTAAAAAAAGCACATCATACTATTTTATCTATTCAGTTATTTAATAAGCTGTTTTATTTTCTCAAATCGTTAGTAAAGATGGCACCTAAAAGAAAAGCACAACCCGACTCATCGAATGAAAACACCGAGGGCCAAAACAATAATAAACAGATGGATCAGATGTTTAATCTCATGCAACAGCAGATGTTGATGATGCAACAACAAATGTAGCAGCAACAACAGCAGTTCTAGCAACAGATGTTACAGCAAGCCGCTCATCCAAGACATCAAATACCACCAGCAGCACCTACGACTACTTTCAAGCAAT
The DNA here is from genome assembly GCF_009905375.1 of Apium graveolens. NCBI lineage: Eukaryota > Viridiplantae > Streptophyta > Magnoliopsida > Apiales > Apiaceae > Apium > Apium graveolens. Next base: position 59,179,326 of record NC_133649.1, read on the forward strand.
TTCAGTCGGTGAAGCCACCGGAATTTATGGATTCCACGGATCCTACAAAAGCGAGAGCTGGGCTGAAAGAGATGGAAAAGGCTTTTTCATTGGTAAAGGTTGAGGAAGAGCAGAAGACGTATTTCGCTAGCTATTTCCTAAAAGGCGAAGCTAATTACTGGTGGGAATCGAAGAAAGCTTTGGAAGAAGAAGGTGTGGTGACCTGGAATAGATTCACTGATCTTTTCTTGGAGAAATATTTTCCTCGTTTTATGAAGAACCAGATGGAGATCAAGTTCCTGGAGCTGAAACAAGACAACTTATCGGTTGCGGATTATGAGACCAAGTTTACTGAATTGGCAAGGTTTGTTCCAGAGCAGGTGGATACGGACGAGAAGTGGGCCGAAGAGATTTCAGCAAGGACTGAAACCATAGATTCGTAGCATGGTAGCTGTATTTGAATTGACAACTTATACGGCTGTTGTTCAGAAGGCTATGATTATTGAAGGAGAAAGCGAAGCAGCTCAGAAAGAGAAAGGACCAGGGAATTTTCAGAATCGTTTCAACAAAAGGCCGGGATTTCAAGCTCGAGGAAAAGTAAACTTTAGGAGGCCAGAACAAAACAACCAGAGGATGGGTAATCGACTACCTGCCCCAACTCAGCAAAGGCTTATTCGACCGCCTGTACCTGATTGCAGAACGTGTGGTAGAAAGCATATGGGAATTTGCAACAAGCCAAATGTCACGTGTTTCAAGTGCAAGCAAAGGGGACACTATTCTGGAGAATGTCCGATGGGAAAAGCAGAATTTACTTGTTTTCAATGTGGGAGAAAAGGACATATCGCCAGAGACTGCAGAGGAATTGCAATGGCTGCTAGTATTCCAAGAGTTTTAGCATTACCTCCACCTCCACTACCACAGAAAAATCAGCCCAGGGCAAGGACTTTCAACATGTCAATGAAGAAAGCGGTACAGAGTCCGAATGTGGTTGCAGGTACACTCCCTGTAAATTCCGTAAATGCTTTGGTATTGATTGATTCAGGAGCTACTAGATCTTTTATTTCTGAAGCTTTTATCTCTAAGATAGATTGTGAGGTTCAGTGGTTGGATGAAGTGTTAGTCATAAAATTAGCGAATAATGATCAGGTTGTAGTAGATCGAGTATGCCCGAGTTGTGATATTGAGATATGGAGATGTCATTTTTCAGTTGATTTGATACCTTTTAGGTTAGGGGAGTTTGATGTTATTTTAGGAATGGATTGGCTATCTAGTAATAATTCTCAAATTGACTGTGCGAATAAGAGAGTGAAATTGCAAACTGAAGAAAATGAAACTGCTAATATTTAAAGGTGAGAAGCAAAAGCAGAAATTCCTATCAATAATGCAGACGAGAAGATTGCTACGTCAAGGATGTCAAGCTTATTTAGCCTATGTACGGGATGCTGATAAGGGAAATTTGAAGATTGAAGATATTCCTATAGTTTGTGAATTTCTTGATGTTTTTCCAGACGAATTACCAGGACTTCCACCAGATTGAGAAATCGAGTTCACTATTGACTTGACGCCAGGGACCGAACCAATTTCGAAAGCTCCATATCGAATGGCACCTGTTGAAATGAGGGAATTAGCAAAGCAGTTACAAGAACTTCTTGACAAAGGAATTATAAGGCCAAGTGTATCCCCATGGGGTGCGCCAGTATTGTTCGTGAAAAAGAAGGATGGTAGTATGCGACTGTGTATTGATTATCGTGAGCAGAACAAGTTAACTATCAAGAATAAATATCCTTTACCTCGCATCGATGATTTATTTGATCAACTAAAAGGAGCAACATGGTTTTTGAAAATTGACTTACGATCAGGCTATCATCAGTTAAAGATCAAGGCCGAAGATATTTCAAAGAGAGCGTTTAGAACGAAGTACGGACACTATGAATTTCTTGTGATGGCTTTTGGATTGACGAATGCACCTGCAGCATTTATGGATTTGATGAATTGAATATTCAAGAAGTATTTGGATAAGTTTATCGTTGTATTTATTGATGACATCTTGATCTACTCAAAGACGGAAGAAGAGCACGCAGCGCATTTAAGAACGACATTGGAGATATTACGAAAGGAGTAGCTTTATGCAAAATTTTCAAAATGTGAATTTTGGTTGAAAGAAGTGCAGTTTCTAGGGCATATCATCAGTAGAGAAGGCATTCAAGTTAATCCAGCAAAGATTGAAGCTGTGTTGAATTGGGAAAGACCAAAGACGCCGACAGAGGTTCGAAGTTTCTTAGGATTGGCAGGATATTATCGAAGATTTGTCAAAGATTTTGCGAAGATAGCGACACCGCTGACCAAGTTAACTCGACAAAGTGAAAAGTTTGAATGGAATAGTAAGTGTGAAGAAAGTTTTCAAGAATTGAAGAATCGGTTGGTGACTGCACCAGTATTAGTACTGCCAGACGAGCAAGGAAATTTTGTTATTTACAGTGACGCTTCATATCGCGGTTTAGGATGTGTGTTGATGCAACATGGTAACGTCATTGCATATGCGTCGAGACAACTTAAACCTCATGAGCAGAAATATCCTACGCATGATTTGGAATTGGCGGCAATTGTATTTGCATTGAAGCTTTGGAGACACTATCTATATGGTGAAAAATGCGAAATCTACACGGATCATAAAAGTCTGAAGTATATCTTCACATAAAAGGAACTAAACATGCGACAACGTCGATGGCTGGAATTAATTAAAGATTATGATGTTACAATCAGTTATCATCCAGGAAAAGCAAATTTTGTAGCAGATGCACTAAGCAGAAAAGAAAGATTGAATCGGTTAACTTCATGTGAAGAATTGGTTAAAGAATTCGACAAATTGGAAATTGAGATTCGTATTCCTCATGAATCTGCAGGAACTATTTACGCTATGACTTTTCAACCAGGATTGCTAGAAAAGATTCGCCATTGTCAAGTTAAAGTGATGAGTCTAGACGACAACTTAACAGGAGAAGAGATTACAACTCAGAAAGATAATGAAGGAATTTTACATTTTGTGTCAAGAATCTGGATCCCTAAAGTGTCAGAATTAAAAGAAGAAATTATGCGAGGTGCGCACAATTCGAAGTATTCCGTTCATCCAGGAAGCACGAAAATGTATCGCGATTTGAAGGAAAACTTTTGGTGGCCGAATATGAAGAAGGAGATAGCAGAATGGGTGAGTAAAAGCTACACATGCCAGCGAGTTAAAGCAGAGCATCAACGTCCGAGTGGGTTATTGCAACCATTAGACATTCCAGAATGGAAATGGGAACATCTAGCGATGGATTTCGTAGTGGGACTTCCAAGTACGAAAGCCAATCACGATGCAATTTGGGTTATTATTGATCGATTGACAAAATCAGCACATTTTCTTCCAATAAATGAGAGATTTTCATTGGACAAGCTAGTGCACTTATATCTTAAAGAAATTGTGATGCGTCATGGAGTACCAGTATCAATTGTATCGGATCGAGATCCTCGTTTCAATTCAAGATTTTGGAGACAATTCCAAGAATATCTAGGAACGAAGTTGAATATGAGTACATGCCTATCATCCGCAAACTGACGGTCAAAGTGAAAGGATAATTTAAACGATTGAAGACATGCTACGAGTTTGTGCGATCGATTTTGAAGGTAGTTGGGATGAACATTTACCCCTAGTAGAATTTTCTTATAATAACAGCTATCACGCCAGTATTGGAATGCCACCGTATGAAGCATTATATGGAAGGAAATGCAGATCACCAGTGCATTGGGATGAAGTTGGAGAACGCAAGATTTTGGGTCCAGAATTAATTCAGAAGACAAAAGAAAAGATTAAACTTATTCGAAAACGAATCGAGGCAGCATAAAACAGACAAAGCAGATATGCAGACCAAGCAAGGAAGGATATGGACTATCAAGAAGGAGAACACGTATTGCTCAAAATATCGCCATGGAAAGGATTGACCAGATTTGGAAATAAAGGGAAATTGAAGCCACGATACGTTGGACCATTTGAGATTTTGAAGAAAATTGGGAAGGTTGCGTACGAGTTAGCTCTACCACCCCATATGCAGCACATTCACAACGTATTTCATGTATCTATGCTTAAGAAGTATAATCCTGATACAAGGCATATAATAGAATATGAACTAGTAGAATTTCAGGCAGATTTGTCGTATGTAGAACAGCTAATAAGAATTCTAGATAGGCAAGAGAGGGTATTAAGAAATAAGTCTGTGTCATTAATGAGAGTTTTATGGAGAAACCCAGTGGTTGAAGAATCAACCTGGGAGCTTGAGAGTGAAATGTTAGAAAGGTATCCTTAGTTATTTGCATAATGTGATTCTGAGGACAGAATCTTGTTAAAGGGGGGGAGAATGTAACGACCGAGGAATTACGCTGGTATTATATTATAATAATGATAAATTATGTGTATTATGATGTGATTAAATATGTAAGTTGTTAAACCCTAACTGCTATGTGTTATGTGTTGGCTGTTTTGATCCAAACGTGTTTTGGATATTTATTGAACGTTTTATCGTCAGTTATATATATTATATCAAAACATGTACAGCTCAAAACTATGTTTTAAAAGCCCGTATTTCAAACAAAATCATTGGCCCTATTTTGCCAAAACTGCCCTATACCATATCGCTATTCTGAACCCCTAGACGTTTTACCAATTGACCTTTTTCGCGAAAAACGACTTTTCCGGATCCCTTCGGGTACCAAAAACCCCACAAAAATTATATTTTTATTTTTATATGATCATGAAATTATCATATATCATTTTTCTTTGTATTTTTGTATTTTTCATAATTTTTGGGAATTTTTAGTATTTATTTTGTATTTATTGGACATTTAAAAATTCAATAATAATACCCAAAAATTATAAAAATTGGGGCCAAATATTTTTAATAGGAGTGTAATTAGACCCTTAATTTTACTTAGGGGTATTATCTTCATAAATATAAATACCTGAATTATTATTAATTAAATAAGTTAATTACAATTAAAAATCAGGAAAAAAAAGAAAAAGAAAAGGAATTAGGGTTAGGGTTTGGTGAAGAACAGGGCAACAGAATCAAAGCTAATTTTCATCGTGATTCCGGAGTCCAAATCGTTAGTGTAAGTACTCGTTTTGAAGCTTATGATCTGTAGTTTTCGATTATGTAAGTGTTTTTGATGTTTGATTGATCGAACTGAAAGTTTATATTTTCGGGTTTTTAATCGCGAACTCGGGTTTGATTTTCTGGTTGTTGTTTGATGTTTTGATGATTACGAGCGTGTAGATCGTCGTTTTGTGAGTCGATTGGCACCGGTTTCGTCGAGGTTGGTGTACGTTTTGAGCTCGTCGGAGTTCCGCCGCCGCCGCCGCGTTTCTCAGGTTTCCGGCTGTTGTAGTCGACGAGGACGAAGGAGGAACAGAAGGGGAGCGTCGTTGTGTTGCTGTGCGTCGAAAACGCAGAAGGAACGAATGGAATCGAACGTTTTCGTCTCGCCGGAAAAATCTCTGCCGGCGTCGGATTCTGGGCAGTGGCCGGTGTTCTTCGTGACCCGATCGGGTCGAAGACGACCCGGTTGAAACCCGGTTTCGACCCGGTTTCGATCCAAAAAACCCTCAATCTGTTTTTCTGATTTCTGTTTCTGAATCTTTATTATTTAATTCTATTTTATAAAAACAGAAATTAGATTTATTAATTCTAAAAATCAATTAAAAATTAATTTTGAATTCTGAAAATAGTATTATTAATTTCTAAATTATTTTATTAAATTATAAATTAGAATTTATTTATTTAATTATTTATTCAATTATTTATTAATTATTTAATTAATTAATAATTGGATAATTAATTAGTAATTGGGTAATTAATTAATAAATAAGGATTAGAAATAATTAAGAAATGTGATTAATAATCTAATAATTAGTTAATAGTGCAAATAATGATTCGATAAATAGCGTATCGGTTAATTAAGTTGATTGATTATTTGTAAATAATCGATCTAATCGAATAAATATCGATAAGTTATAAATATTATAATAAATTGTGATTAATCCTAATAATTAGGGATTTATTATTTTAAATTATTAAATAAGTATTTATTAATTATTTTAGTTATTTATTTATTAAATATTTAAAAAGTGATTAATTATTTCGATAATTAATCACATGATTTTCAATAAATCATAACTTCTTCATTTTAACTCCAAAAATTATAAAAAAATTATTTTTGACTTTAATTTTGCTTAAATAATTATTTAAAAATTATTAGGATTTAAAAGGTTGTAATAATTATTTATATTGAATAATAAATTGAATCATCAGTGTTTAATTCATAACAATTCAACCGTTAGTCCGACTTAAGTGAAACGAAGACCCCTAGACTCAGAAAAATGAGACGAATCCAATAAAAATAGTTGTAAGTTATAATTTCTTCCGAAAAAGAGTGGTTTGGTGATAATTGATAGTTCGTAAGTCCTAATAGGGGTATAATTGAGCCGAATAAATCCTGAAAAATTATAATAAAATCAGATAAGACTAGTAATGCAGGTATAAGCCTAGAATTGATTCTAAAAATAATTATAAATCTAGAAATTAATTATGTGCTTTACGTGCTACGTGCTTTATGTGATTATGTGAATATATGTGCTGTATAAATGTATCTATATATATGCGAGTCAGATAGAAACGCATGGGTAGACTGATAAGGTTGCGTGATATCAATTCAAGATACATGTATATAGTAAGTTATCTAAACACCTATCTTTCCATGATTTGTTCAGTGTTAGCAAGGCAGAGCAAGCTAGGGTCAGAAGGCAGTGAGTTAAACCAGGTTAAGTACGCGCAAGGCAAGTTTTTCCCTTATTCTAAATTCAGAATAGTGATTTATATTTCTTTTCTATCGTATCAATTCTCTTTGATAATCATTGTTCATATACACTGTTACCCATTTATTATTGCTTGTTCCAGTTTCATTTCAATTCTTGATTTACCCAATTTATTGAATTCCCTGTTCATATTTCAATTCCTTTACCCTACATATACTCTGGTATATCCTGGGGTTGGGATATATCAATAGCATACCGATTGTTCCGGATGCTCAGCCTTGGACTGGATAGTTACTATAAAGGCTGGGTTATCCCAGACCATTAATTAATAGGCCATAGTTGCCTGAGTACTCCTTATGTTGGTTGGGTCTATGCAGTTGGGTATAGATCGACACTATATTCTGACTGATCAGCAGATTATAGTGCATATGTTGGTTCTTGTTTCCAGTCTTGTTCATTTGGCACACGCCATCATTGGCAAATTACTATTCGATACAGATACAGATGGTTGTTACAACCAGCAGCTTATTGTTTCTCTCATTTCTCTTTCTCTATACCATATATATTTTTGCAGGCTTGTTGAGCAATTTTGGCTCATCCCTTTTTATTGTTACTCCTATTGTTTTACAGTTAAGGTAGATAATGAAACCCATCAGGACCCGCATAGTCAAGAAGCGAGTCAAGCAGCGGGACCCTCTTATACCAAGAGTGTCCTTCCTATTCCCGAAGAGAGCTTTGAATTACCAGATCAGGTGTAGCAGGATAAGTAGTAATGTTGGGTTGAATAAAAGTCTTGTGTAGTTTGAATAAAAGTTGTGTAGTGAAACTGTAGATAGAATAAAGTTTTGTATCAAAGATAGTTCTTGAGACAGGTTTTATTTAGTTGGGTTTGTAATAAAGTGTAGTGCGTGATTCTTGTTTTCAAACTCAGACCTTAAAAGATCCTGAGTAGTGATAGTTCGGGGTAATTATTATATTTATATTCTGCTTGTGCAGGTATAGTTGGTAATTGTTGGTAATAATGCCCCAAATCTATACCCCAGATTTGGAGGGTGTTATAATAAGGGTCATCCGTCGAGATGTAAAATTTGACTTAGCCAAAATTTCATCCAAGACTGAAAAATCAATTAAATTTCTGGCTGCATTACAACTTGCAAATTAACTCAGATAGATTTAAGAGTAATTAAGCATACCTAACTCACTTAACAACCTTGAAAAGGTGGATTCATCCAGTGGTTTGGTAAAGAAATCTGTAAGCTGCTTCTCACTAGGAATAAAATGCAGTTCCACAGTACCATTCATTACATGTTCCCTTATGAAATGGTACTTGATATCTATGTGCTTTGTCCTTGAATATTGTACTGGATTTTCAGTGATGGTAATTGCACTTGTGTTATCACAGAAAATAGGAATCCTCTCAACTTGCAAACCATAGTCTAGCAATTGATTTCTCATCCATAAAATATGTGCACAGTAACCGCCAGCAGCAATATATTCAGCTTCAGCTGTAGAAGTAGAAACTGAATTTTGCTTTTTACTGAACCAGGACACAAGCTTGTTTCCTAGAAATTGACAGGTTCCTGTTGTACTCTTTCCATCAATTCTACAACCTGCATAATCTGCATTTGAATAACCAGTTAAATCAAAACCAGAATCTCTAGGGTACCAAATGCCAAGGTTTGGTGTGATATCCCGTATTTTCAGAATTATTATTATTAATATTTGAATATGTTTAGGTGATTTTTTGATTATGAAGGAATAAAATTGTGGATATTTTATTCTTGTTTGACGGGTTGGTGTTATTAAATGGTAATGTGCTAATTATTAAGTGTTATATCGATCCTTATTAATTTCTAAAAATATTTACTTAAATATATTATTTTCAAAAGTTTATTTGAAAACCGATCATTTTATTGATACCGGTAAATTGAGTTCGTTTAGTAATATTAGGGATTGGATGAATATTATGTCTGCTATGTGTTGTATGTAATATTAATTGTGTGGGACTCAATTGTGATTGAGGATTATTTGTATTATTAATTACTGAGTCGTATCATTTTGTTTTTGTCTTTAAAAGTGATTTTATTGAAAAATTAATTTCATAAATATTTAAATTATCTTGAAAATTATTTTTATGACTATATAATTACAATAATTATTTTTGGGATTTTATAAAATTTAGAAATCAATATTTCATCAATTATTTAGCCCTGTATGATTTTTTGATTGCATTTATTTGCAAACCCCGTATTTAATTCCAAAATTCTTCAAAAATTACGAAACTCATATTTATTTAAGTTTGGAATATTCCGAGAATTTTAAAATTATTTTGGAAATTTTTAGGATTAATTTTACCCGCGCGTTGAATCGTTTAATTGATAAAAGCGGGTATAAATTGTGTTTCAAAAATTGTTTTAAAATTTCGAAATTTATGTTTTTATAAACTTCGGGATATTTGTTTCAAGTGCAGCTTGGTTCGTTAAATCGTATAATGCAGGTATAGCGCGCAAGTCAAAAATACTTTAAAAATTATGAAAATTTTATTTTATTTTCTAATTAGTTTGAGAATTTTAGAATTTGTTTGGTAATTTTTCTGATTTTATTTACCGGCGCGTTTGTTCGATAAGTTGAGAAATGCGGGGCAAAACAAATTTTCAGGTATAAATAAGGATATGTTGCTGTGCTCTGTTAAAAAAAACAAAAAAAAAAAAAGAAAACGTGGCAGGAGGCCAACACCCCCACCTGCCACCCCCGTGAACAACAACCCCCCATTTGAGCTAAACAGATTACTCCCCTCTTCTGTCTTCTCTCTCTCCTATTTTTAAATAGTTACAATCTTCAAAAATTCATATCTTACAAACCGTACATCCAAATTTCAATTGGTATATATATAAACGATCAGCGCTTCGATAACTACGCATAGGTATATATATTGCGAGATTTTGAGAAGAAAATTTGTGGAGCATATTCTCCGTTTTAATTTATTTCAGGGCATAGAAAAAGGGTTTGGAGGCGGTGATTACTCCACATGGCATCTCAGCGTGTATATATCTATCGCTATTAATTTCGGATTTTTCTGTAGATATTTTCCGGACATCAGATTTTCTCTTCGGGGTGATCAGATGTTATTTTGGGTAACGATTTCAAAATTCCGCCTTCGTACTTGTGAATATTATAGCATGTTAGTGTTTATATATTTATTTCATAATTTTTAGAAGTTTTTTTAGAAGTCATTTTTGACCGTGTTATTCATTTCTGGAGTGTTTATACACGTAAATATAAATTATTGTGTTAATTGTTGTTGGTTGTGTCGATATGATATCGACTGGCAGTCCGAGAAATAGAGGAGGTGTTGTCCGATTTCCAAGAAAATATTATTTTAAATTATTTTCCAGGCTCGATAATTCTTATAAAATTATTTTCGGGTGTTCGAGCCCTATTATTTAATTATAAAATGATTCGGAGACCCGTTTTAATTCCGAAAAATAGTTTCGAGCTCTAAAATATTATTTTAAATTATTTTCAAGGCTCGATAAATATTATTAAATGATTTATTCTTATTTTATTCGTATTAAATAAACCGTTCGTCCGTTTAATACGAAACGAACGCGTATAGACTCAGAAAAATATTCCGCTTTCAATAAAAATACTTTCGAGACCCAAATTCTTTTGTTTCGAAAGGTCGCTTATTTTACGAATCATTCTGAGTCGATTATTGAACAATAAACCATATTTTTGACCCGATTTCGATTCTAAAAGTGCCAAGTCAAATAGTTTTGACGAACCGAGTCATATGTGATATGAATTATGTGATATGTGGACTATGTGTTTACGTGCTATGTGTTAAATGCATATGTGGGTCAAGAGTCCTGTGTTTGGCTGATATAATTATGTGTGGGCTATCGTATGGGTAGACGATAGGATTTTGACGCGTAGTTCGTGGAGTGATTATCGTTTAGACGATTAAAATTGTATATTTTAATTATAGATGCGGATCGTTCGAGTTGATCAGGACAAGGTATTGGATAAAGAATGGAATGGAATGGTATTGGATATCTGGCTTCTAGCAATCGCAGGAGCAACATATTAGTAAAGTGTGGAAAAGAAGGACGGTGATATTTTGAGACAGAATGTCATAATAGATGCGTCTTTGCGAGTGTGACTAACTGCTAAAACCCAAAGGCAAGTATTTCTATCATCACTTATTGTTCAAGTGATATTTATTTTGAATCGTATCATGCAAGTATTGCTTTCCCTATTCTCAGTTTAGAATCGATAAATGTTTTACATATCGTTGAATTAAATAATTCTGTTTATGCAAGTATCCCTATAATCACTTATTGTTCAAGTGATATTTATTTTAAATCTTCTTATGCAAGTATTGCTTTTCCTATTTTCAAGTTCAGAATAGATAAATATTTTACATATCGCTGAGTTAAATGCTTATTATGCAAATACTCTTCTGCTATTCAATGTTCAGAATAACTAAGTGATTTTACTCATCAAATTACTAGATTTATAAATGTTTTGAGTTTTGAGAAAAATGAGTTGGTTTTGCGAGTATTCCTGCCCAAGTAAATGGGGGAATAAAAGTTTATAAGGGTGTCGAGTATTATGACCCCTTTCAATAAAATGTTTTAAGATTGGATGGTTGTGTAAGAGGCCGTGGCGGCGGTCCAGTGGAGATTTAGGTATTATACAGGATATAATACCATTAGGCCGATATGTGCCTCGGGTGCCCCATTTGTTAAGTTGGATATGCTTCAGCATACCGGTGTTGCTCCGCGGCTGATCACCGGCGGCAACACACCGTCGTTCGAGGATTCCAATCTAAATTATTATATTGCTTTTGACAATCATATAATAAATGATTTATCAATAGTTTCTGTTTTGGAATAATGGTAAAATGCAGTTTTGATTCAGATTCTGATTTATGCTGATACTTACGTTGTTGTTAAATATCAAAGGTGGTATTAGTATAGATGATTAATATTCACTTCAGTATGGAATGTTGTGAGCATCAAAGTTCGTATTGATATCTAATTTGATATGACAGCAAAATAAGCATTAATTTCAAAAGTTGAGTTTTGAATAAAGTTTATGATTCAGTTCATAATTATTGTCTCGGGTTATTGTGGTTTACGATATTTCCGTAACCATTGTTTTACGAGTTTTATTCTCGTCGAGATTCAAAATATTGCTGAAGCATTTAGCTCAAAAATATAAAAAGGGTTTTAATACAGATGAGGAACCAATTTCTGGGATTCCTTAATTAAAATTTTCTGATTCAGCAATTATGATTTTTTTTTAAAATGTTCTGCGCTATTGCAGATGTCGGTTTTATATCAAAACAACCATATATATTATAATGATCTTGCTGAGCATTTCTTTCGCTCATACTTGCCTGTTTTTAAATCTAACCTCCAGTGAGGATTAGCTTGCGCTGTTTAGCTGCGTAATTCGAGGAAGCAAGGAAGAAACTTTTAGAAGGTGGATGGTCCAGGGTTTGCAGACTAGTGTAAGTTTTATTGTATAAAGTTGTTTATACTATATTATATTATAGTTGTATATTTTATTTGGGCCTAGTATACTTCATTTCGAAGTTATACTAGTGGGTTTAGTTTTGAATTGGAATTTATTGAAAAGAGTTTTAAAAGAAAGTGAAAATTTATTTGTGGAATTTGGAATTCTTGTTTCTAGAACTGTAACCTTAAAAGATCTTGGATTAGTTTGGGGTCATTTATGATAAATATCTTCCGCTGGCATTTATTTATTGATTAAACAGGTTAATTTGGATTGAGGTTTCATAGTGACGACCAAATCCTCTAACCCCGGATTTGGGGGCGTTACATTTGGTGTTCCCTTGAGATATCTGAAAATTCTCTTGATAGCTATTAAGTGAGATTCTCTAGGATCAGCCTGAAATCTAGCACATAAGCATGTAGCAAACATTATATCTGGTCTACTAGCTGTTAAGTACAGAAGTGAGCCAACCATGCCTCTATAACTTGAAATATCCACAGACTTTTCAGTAGTGTTTAATTCAAGCTTAGTTGCAATGGCCATGGGAGTTTTTGCATATGTGCAATCCATTAGATCAAACTTCTTTAAAAGATCAAAAATATATTTAGTTTGACTAATGAATAATCCATCACTAACTTGCTTAACTTGTAAACCAAGAAAGTAAGTTAGTTCCCCCATCATACTCATTCCATACTTACTTTGCATCAATTTGGCAAACTTTTTGCAAAGTTTCTCATATGTAGTGCCAAAAATAATATCATCTACATAAATTTGAACAAGTATACTAGAGCCATTAACATTTCTGAAAAATAAAGTTTTATCTACAGTACCTCTTGTGAAGTGATTTTCCCAAAGGAACTTTGATAAAGTGTCATACCAGGCTCTAGGTACTTGCTTAAGTCCATAAAGTGCTTTCAAAAGATAATAGTCATGTTCTGGAAAATTTGGATCTTCAAAACCAGGAGGCTGACTGACATAAACTTCTTCCTCTAAATCTCCATTCAGAAAGGCACTTTTGACATCCATTTGATAGACTTTGAAATTGGTATGGGCTGCATAGGCTAAGAAGATTCTGATGGCTTCAAGTCTTGCAACAGGAGCAAATGTTTCATCAAAATCTATTCCTTCTTGCTGAAAATAGCCCTTAGCAACCAATCTAGCTTTGTTCCTGACAACTATGCCATTTTCATCCATCTTGTTTTTGAATACCCACTTGGTGTCTATTGGATTCTTTCCTTTAGGCTTGGGCATCAGCTTCCATACATTATTCCTTTAAAATTGGTTTAGCTCCTCCTGCATAGCTAAAATCCAATCAGGATCCAACAAAGCTTCTTCTACCTTCTTTGGTTCTTCCTTGGAAAGAAAGCTGTTGTATAGACATTCTTCCTGGGTTGCTCTTCTTGTTTGAACTCTAGAAGAAACATCACCAATGATAAGCTCAAAGGGGTGATCTTTTGTCCATTTCCTTTGTTGAGGTATATTAGCTCTAGATGAAGAAACCTCATTATTGTCTTGATGTGTGATTGAGTTTTGATTGTTAGAAACTTCCCCTGAGTTTGTGGATCTTTGATTTGAGAAAGGGGAACTTTTTATAGGTAATCTATCTTGACTTCCTGCTCCTTTTGATAACCCGACGGATGGTGAATTTTGAGTACCGACGGATGAAGCTGGTTGTCTCCTGACGGATAACACATATTGCCTTCCGACGGATGAAGCATTATGCAACTCGACATATGTTGTGTTTTGTGCTTCATTGGTGGTAGATTTATCTGCATTATCCTTAGATACATTCTCTTGATCACTTTCATCATCATTGTCATCACTAATTATCTCCACTATTGTCGAATTTGAGGCTCTCATGAATATCTCCATCTTTCAGTCCTTCAATCTTTTATCATCAAACACAACATGTATTGATTCCATAACAATGTTGGTTCATAGATTATAGACTCTATATGCTTTACCAACAGCATATCCAACGAAAATTCCTTCATCTGCTTTAGCATCAAACTTCCCATTTTGATCAGTTTGATTTCTCAGAATATAGCAATTACAGCCAAAGACATGAAGAAAGTTAAGAGTTGGCTTCTTGTTCTTGAACAATTGATAGGGAGTCATGCATCTTGCTTGATTAACCAAAGAAATATTCTGAGTGTAACATGCAGTATTTACAGCTTCAGCCCAGAAATATGTTGGTAACTTAGATTCTTCAAGCATTGTCCTTGCAGCTTCAATAAGTGATATGTTCTTCCTTTCCACTACTCCATTCAGTTGTGGAGTCCTTGCTGCTAAAAACTCATGCAGAATCCCATTTTCCTCAAAAAATGCTCTCATGATAGAATTCTTGAACTCAGTTCCATTGTCACTCCTGATTTTTCTAACCTTGAAATCAGGATGATTATTGACTTGCCTTATGTGATTGGAAATGATTTCACTAGCCTCATCTTTATACTTTAGGAAATATGTCCAAGAGAACTTTGAGAAATCATCTACAATTACTAGGCAAAATCTTTTCTTTGAGATTGACAATACATTGTGTTAGATATATTTGATAATGTCATGGCTAATATGATTTATGTTTAGTTTTCAGATCTTACTTAACAGGATAAATCAGTACTTATACTGGAAGACAGGACTTAAGGATATCAGTACTTATATTATCAGGAGATAATCATCAGAAGATAGATATCAGAACTTAAGTGCTGAAAGATGTTCAGATAAGGACAGTAGCTGATTAAAGGAAAGAAGATCGAGATAAACATAAGAAGAGATATGCATGAAGAAGGAATTCTATGAAGAATAGAATACTTGGAAGAAAAGATATCTGATTGATATATTTTAGGAAGCAGAATTATATTCCATATCAATTAGCGATTATCTTGTAACTGTGTAGTATATAAACACAGACATAGGGTTTACACTATAAGTGTTATCATATTCGAGAAGATTATTCATTGTAACCCTAGAAGCTCTCGTGATATTTGTTCATCACTGAGAGGTAACAGTTCCATACTGTAACAGAGTTCATTATTTCAATAAAGTTTGTTTTCTGTTACTAGAGATATTAAATTTTGATTTGATTGTACTTTACACTGTATTCACCCCATCTCCAGTGTGTGTGACCTAACAAGTGGTATCAGAGCCTGTCTGTTAACGCACATACAGTTAAAGATCCAAACACAATCATGTCTGACACAGAAACTCCAACTAAGTCTACCAAAACTGAAGAACCTCCAAAGATACAAATTCAAAGTCGGTATGAAACCATCAGAGTTCCCATACTGAGACCATCTGAATATGCCATATGGAAAGTGAGGATGACCATGTTTCTGGAAGCTACAGATCCAGAATATCTTGATAGAATCAAGGAAGAACCTCACAAACCAACCAAGCTCGTTGTTGCAGTTGCAGGTGAAGCAGCAAAGACCGTACCAAAGGAGAAGAGTGATTATACTGCTGAAGATATCGCATCAATTGCTAAGGATGCTAAGGTACGACACTTACTGCATAGTGCCATTGATAATGTAATGTCAAACAGGGTAATTAACTGCAAAACTGCTAAGGAGATATGGGATGCTCTGGAAACAAGGTGTCAGGGAACTGATACAATTAAGAAGAACAGGAAGACAATACTCACTCAAGAGTATGAACACTTTGACTCAAAGGCTAATGAATCATTGACTGATTTATATGATAGATTTGTCAAACTCTTGAATGATCTGTCACTGGTTAATAAGGAGTATGATCTTGAAGATTCAAACCTTAAATTCCTGTTAGCTCTTCCTGAATGTTGGGATTTGAAGGCAACAACAATAAGAGACAACTATAGTCTTGATGAAACAACTCTTGATGAAATTTATGGAATGCTCAAGACTCATGAACTTGAGATGGAACAAAGAAGCAAGAGGAAAGGAGGAAAGGAGGAAAGTGAAGGACAGTTGCTCATAAGGCTGAAGAAGAATCCCCCAAGGCAGTTACCTCAAGGAAAGACAAGGATAAAGCTCTTTTCACAAAGTTTGATACTGAGTCATCAAGTTCTGAAAGTGATGATGACTCATTATCTGAAAGCTTGCCTGAGACTGATGTTGATGAGGAGATGATGAAGCTGTGCACTCTTATGGTGAAAGGGATCACAAAGATTGCATATAGAAAGTTCAGGAAGAGAAAGAAGTTTTCCAGGAAAGGCACAAGTTCTGACAAGAAAAATTTCAGAAGATCTGAGGGCAGAGGAGGAAAGTCTGACAGAGGAGATTATACCACTGTCAAATGCTATAACTGTGGTGAGAAAGGCCACATATCTCCTGATTGCAAGAAAGTGAAGGGTGACAAGGGCAAGGCTCTTGTCACAAAGAAGAAAAGCTGGACAGACACCTCAGACTCTAAAAGTGAGGAGAACTATGCTTTGATGGCAAATGCTGATAAAGAAAGTGCTGAGAGCAGTTCTGAAGCTGCTTAAACAAAGGTACCTCAGACTACTTATGCTTTTCATACTGATGATATTAATGAGTTGAGAAGATATCTTAAAACCATGTTTATTAGTTATAGAGATCAAACTTTAACATGTGAAAGATTAACTTCTAAAAATCTTGCTTTTAAGAAAAGAAATGATTTCTTAGAAAAAGAGTTAGTTATGTTCCATCAAACTCAGAAGGATAGTGATGATGCTTTTTATGTTAGGGATGAAGTGCTAAAAATGAATGAATCTCTAAAAACTGAGTTAGAAAAGGAAAGAGAAATTATCAGGACTTGGACTAACTCTGGCAGAACAACTCAAAATTTGCTAAGTAGTGAAAATTGGAAAGAGGGCTTTGGTTATGGAGAGGATAAGAATGATAAAGGAACTGTAGAAATTAAGCCTGTTGTTAAGCAAAAGGCAAAGTTAAAACCTGTTAAGTTTGTAACTGTAAAGTCTGATAATGACAAATCAGAAGTTAAAGTGGAATTAACTTCTGACAAATTAAAACAGGAAAAGACAGTTGAAGTAAACGTAGGCTTAATGACTAAGAAGCAGCTTAAGCATAAGCTGAAAAACGTTAAGAATGCAAACAAGGTTAAATCACCTAGGAAAAATAGGAATGGAAAGGAAGGTGTGAATAAAGGCAATGATTATAAACCTGTTCCTGATGCTCCTAGGAAAACATGTCATAACTGTGGAAGTTCTAACCATCTGGCTTCTTTTTACAGGAAGAATAAGAACATAAACTCCTTACCTTCAAAATCAGGAGTTACGAGTCAGTCTGTTAGATATAAACCACAAAATCCTTGTTTCTATTGTGGTAGTTTATGGCATTCCATTTATACTTGTAAGGAATATCATAGTTTGTACTATGATTATTATCAATTAAAACCTTCTTTGAAGAAAGTTTCCATTGTTCCTTCTAGTGTAAATTCTGATTCAAAGTCTGATAGTATAAGTTCTGATAAGAAAAATGTTAACATAAACTCTGATGCTAAATTCGCTGCAAATGTTAACAAACTTGATAAGGCCAAAGGATCCAAGCAAGTCTGGGTCCTTAAAACTAATCATTAGTGGTCTTTGTGATTGCAGGGCAACAGGAAGAACATCCTAATTCTGGACAGTGGATGTTCAGGACATATGACTGAAAATAAAGCCCTGCTATCAGACTTTGTGGAGAAAGCTGGCCCAGGTGTTTCTTATGGAGATGGCAACATTGGAAAAACTCTAGGATATGACAATATTAATCTTGGGAATGTCATCATTGAAAAAGTAGCTCTGATCTCAGGACTAGACACAATCTACTGAGTGTGAGTCAAATCTGTGACAGAGGTTATCATGTGGATTTCTTTGAAGAACACTGTGAAGTTGTAAGCAAATCTACAGGCAAAGTTGTTCTGAAAGGATACAGGCATGGTAACATTTATGAAGCCAAGCTTTCAACAAGTACTGATGGTTCTACAATCTATTCTGTTGAGTAGAGCATCAATTGAAGAAAGCTGGGATTGGCACAAGAAACTCTCTCATTTGAATTTCAATAATATAAATGAACTAGTCAAGAAAGATCTTGTGAGAGGATTGCTAAAATCAGTATTTGCTCCTGATGGCCTTTGTGATTCATGTCAGAAGGCAAAACAAAGAAAATCTTCATTCAAGAGCAAGACTGAATCATCAATTCTTGAGCCTTATCACCTACTACATGTTGATCTATTTGGTCCAGTTAATGTCATGTCTATTGCAAAGAAGAAATATGCTATGGTCATAGTGGATGAGTTCACCAGATACCCATGAGTGTATTTCTTGCACACAAAAAGTGAAACTGCATCTATCTTGATTGATCATGTCAAGCAACTGGATAAAATGGTCAAAGATTTTGTGAAGATCATAAGAAGTGATAATGGCACTGAGTTCAAGAATTTGATCATGGAAGAGTTCTGCAAAAACCATGGAATTAAGAAGGAATTTTATGCTCCTGGAACTCCACAGCAAAATGGAGTTATTGAAAGGAAGAATAGAACTCTCATTGAAGTTGCACGTACAATGCTTGAAGAAGCAAAGCTTCCAACCTATTTCTGGGCTGAAGCTGTGCAGACTGCTTGTTTTACTCAAAATGCAACACTCATTAACAAGCAAGGAAAAACACCATATGAGATGGTGAAGAAAAAGAAGCCAAATCTTAAGTACTTTCATGTATTTGGATGCAAGTGTTTTATTCTCAAGACTCATCCTGAACAGCTATCCAAGTTTGATCTAAAAGTCGATGAAGGAATCTTTGTTGGATATCCACTTTCCACGAAAGCCTTCAGAGTCTATAATTTGAGAACAAGAGTGGTCATGGAATCTATCAATGTCTCTTTTGATGACAAAAAGATTACTGGTCTTGAAGATTTTATTGACCATGATCAGCTGAGATTTGAAAATGACGACTCAAATTCTGATACTGAAAATCCTGACAGTTCTAAGTCCTAATACTGTAAACTCTGATGGATTAAACTCTGATGTTATTAAAATTGTGGTGACTACGCCAAAGGAAGATGCACCTATGCAGGGGGGAGCATACTCGAGATCTAACCACATCTCAAGAAGCATCAGAACATACATTTGGCTCTTCAAGTTCTGATTCGTCAAGTTCTGATAAGTCAAGTTCTGATAGTGGTGAAAATCAAAATTCTGAAGAATTCAACTCAGAGAGCATAGTTTCAGGGGGAGCATCAGAAAATGAAAATGAAGACAGCATGGATCATGGGGGAACATCCAGTTCTAGAGAAAACCTTCCATCTGCAAGGAAGTGGACTAAATCACATACACCTGACTTGATAATTAGAAATCCTGATGCAGGTGTCAGAACTAGAACAGGTACTTCAAACGAATGTCTTTACAATTCTTTTCTCTCTCAGACTGAGCCAAAGAAAGTGGAAGAAGCTCTTCAAGATGCTGATTGGGTGCAAGCAATGCAGGAAGAGTTAAATGAATTTCAAAGAAACAAAGTCTGGACCCTAGTGCCAAGACCAAAGAATAGATCTGTTGTTGGTACAAAGTGGGTATTCAGAAACAAAACTGACAGTGATGGTATAATTACAAGGAATAAGGCAAGGCTGGTTGTAAAAGGATATTCTCAACAGGAGGGAATTGATTATGATGAAACATTTGCACCAGTTGCTAGGTTAGAAGCCATAAGGATATTTTTGGCTTATGCTGCTCACAAAAAGTTTACTGTCTTCCAAATGGATGTGAAAAGTGCTTTTCTCAATGGAGAATTGGAGGAGGAAGTATATGTTGAACAACCTCCAGGCTTTGTAGACTCCAAACATCCAGATTATGTCTACAGGCTTGATAAAGCACTTTATGGACTTAAGCAAGCTCCTAGAGCATGGTATGAGATTTTAGCTCAGTTACTTCTGGAAAGTGGATTCAACAGAGGAACAATAGACAAAACACTGTTCTACCTCAACCATGGAAAGGACTTACTTCTGGTCCAGATTTATGTTGATGATATCATTTTGGATCTACAAATGACAGACTTTGCAAGAAGTTTGCCAGACTGATGCAATCAAGGTATCTGATGAGTATGATGGGGGAACTTAGCTATTTTCTGGGCCTTCAAGTCAAGCAAAATGAAGAAGGCACTTTTATCTGTCAAACTAAGTACACCAGAAACTTGCTGAAGAAATTTGGAATGCAAGATTGTTCAAATGCATCCACTCCCATGGCCACTGCAACAAAACTGGACTAGGATACTGGTAAATTAGTAGATATTACTGATTATAGAGGTATGATTGGCTCTCTACTCTATCTAACAGCTAGTAGACCTGATATCATGTATGCTACCTGTCTTTGTGCAAGATTTCAAGCAGATCCAAGAGAACCTCATTTAACAGCTGTGAAAAGAATTTTCAAGTATCTTAAGGGAACAGCTGATCTGGGATTGTGGTATCCCAGAGAATCAGATTTTAAACTAATAGGTTACTCAGATGCAGATTTTGCAGGTTGCAAAATTGACAGGAAAAGCACAAGTGGAAGCTGCCAATTTCTTGGAGGCAGATTGGTTTCTTGGTTTAGCAAGAAACAAAAGTCAATCTCCACATCAACTACAGAAGCAGAGTATATTGCTGCAGGAAGCTGTTGTGCACAGATTCTTTGGATGAAGAATCAGTTACTGGATTATGGGTTAACATATTTCAAAATTCCTATTTACTGTGATAATCAAAGTGCTATTGCTATGACAGGTAATCCAGTTCAACACTCCATGACAAAGCACATCAGCATCAGGTACCACTTCATCAGGGAACATGTAGATGAAGGTACAGTGGAGTTGCACTTTGTTCCAATAGATCAACAACTAGCAGATATCTTCACAAAACCATTGTGTGAAGCTACCTTTACAAGATTGGTAAATGAACTTGGAATGGTTTCAGGTTCTTTCTCTAAATCTGCTTAGTTTTGTTCTGTTACATCAGACTCTATGATCAGTATTTACAGAATTTAATCTCTTTGTGTATTCTGTGCTTAATTGAAAAATATGTTTAAGTACTGACTGTTGTCTGATATATGTTTCTAAACTCTGATAAGTGATATATCTGTTTAAGTAACTATTCAATCCTATGAGGATAACTGTGCTATATGCTGACCTAGTAGTCTTCAATAAACAAGGGATCCCATGTAAGAAGTAATTATTTTTGTGGAAATCTGCTGACACAAGCAAATTCTGATAATTGAGCTTAGTTGAGTTTACTTTGTCTATCTTATTACTAAGTCACAAACTAGAATAATGCTACTCATCTATTAAGTTCCTGATACTAGTAAATCTGTTGAATGCACTAAGTGCTGATAAACCTCACTTATCAAAAGAAAAAGCAAAAGAACCAAGGATTAAAAATCAGGTACTCCTTTGAGATCTAGAGTAAAAACGTGGAAGGGAAGACCCAAGTACATTGCTGGTATTAAGTAATATGCATCAGAAAAGCAAATAAAATTTTTTCTTGGTGACTTTTCACACTCTATGATTACTGGAGAAATACTCTGATAATAGCATAAATTCTGATAAGGAGTCGTGACTCACTTACTCTGAGAAGCCACTGTAAAATGGAATTTAAAAAGATGCATAAAATTAGCACAAAATAGTTGAGGTGGACTCAAGCATGAACTCATTCAACAGTAGGTTTCAGAATAATGACAGATCTCTATCAAAGTTTTAGTTATGCCTTATTTCTAAGATGTACTGAAGTGAATCAAACTTTACTCTTTGTCCGATATTTAGCTTAATACACACACTAATCACTTCATATGAATGATGAAAATTACTATGGTGATCTATGTTGTTTTAGATAAACAGTCATTGTGTCACTTTGCACTAATTCTGAGGACAAGTTCTGGTTGCATGTTCTGATGATTAAGTTCTGAAGAATATAAATCAGAACTTGTATGAAGACTTACTAAGATAGGCATTCCTTTTTTCGAGTTAAGAAATTATGTTCTGATGACTGTTAAGTTCTGATATAAGTCTAAGTTCTGATATTACAGTCTAATTCTTTACTTGACTTATCTGTGGATAAAATTTGACAACAGTCTCAGTTTAAACCCGAATATGTTGAAGTGGAAGATTAATAGTCACTATGGTTAGGGTTAGTGGTACTCGTACTTGAATAGTCAACTTTTACTTGCTTCTTGTGCGTATTAAATCATGTTTTCTCTTTCCAATGAATGTTTTTCTTTCTCCAAGTCTGGGGAGACGAGGTAGAATTAATTCTACCTGTCATCTTTAAATTTCTTTACGTCTCCTGGCATTCTCTTGCCTATATAAGCAACCACTTCACATCAGCCTTCCCATCAATTCTTTTCTCACAAACTCACCTTACTTTCATACTTTTTCTATCAAAAACACCATGGTCAGATACAACATGTTTTTGAACTACGAAACCTTCAATATGGAGCTAAGATGTGCCGACTGGCAGCAGGAATGGCACGTCACTGCCATTCCTGATGAGATATGGGACTCTGTGCCCCACGAGGTTCTCACCCACCTCCTGTTCTTCTATATGGATTACCATCGCCATCTGGAGCGATTGGAGGAGGAAAGGCTGGAAGCTCTTCGCCAGCAAGAGCGAATCATACGACTCGCTATTATGTTTGTCGAGAGTAGGAAGAAGAAATGATTTATTTTCTTCTTCCTGTTTTTCTTCATCATCAGCCTTGCCCTGCTTCTTGAGCTAGGATAAAGGCTCTTGATGTTAGGTTTAGCACCTTAGGGAAATCTTGTATAAGTTCTGATGTAATTTCAATTTCATGAATGTATTATCTTGATATATTAATAAAATTTGTTTTTGTTTCAAGATTTTGTCTCTGAGATAATTTGTAATGCATTGGTGAATCCTGATAAATAATCATATTCTGATGACCATATAAATTCTGTTTTAATTTAAGTTCTGATTTTCCTTTATCAGTACTTTGTTTTAATTTAAGTTCTGATTTTCCTTTATCAGTACTTACTCATCTGATTTATTTTGGTCATTTTCACTCAAATTTATTTTTAGAATATTGATGTTGCAGTGAGAAATAATTAAATAAGTGGGAACGGTTTCAATTTTGAATTAAAACTGTTTCACCGTCATTAATGGAATAACTGGGTAAGTGGAACAGTTTTTCCTTGAAAACTGTAAGTGGATAAGTAATGATTACTGTTTTCTCGAGCCCAGTAACTATCCGTTATTACTGCATGTCTGACAGGTGTCCAACGGTAACATTTTTTTCAGAGTATAAGTAAGAGAGAGAGAGAAAGGATTTTTTAATCTTTTATTTCCCTTTATACTTTTTCTCTCTACTTGCTTTTACTCTCCTTCTTCTTCTAACATTGTTTTTTTTTCATACAGACGTTTTATCAAACACCTAACAGGCACTCTTAACTCTCAATTTTTTCACATGGCACCTAAGGATTTAATCATTGATGGAGCTAAGTTTGTTCCAAATAACTATGCTGCAATTCTTGATCATGCTGAAGCTCCATCTGAACTGCATTTTGTGCAAGATCTTCTTGCACATAGTGAAATTGGGTATGCATTGACCCAGCCTTCAGTCTTTTCAAGCCAACAAGTTCTGACGTTTTGGTGGACTGGGCACTTTGATAATGGTAGGTACACATGGCACTCCTAGTATTGTTTTCGAAGTGGGTGATTCTTCATATGCAGTCACTCCTGGTACAATACGCAAGGCTCTACATCTCTCAGAAGGATGTACTTTTTCAATTCCAGAGGAATCAGCTCTTCAGGAGTTAATGGCCAGTTTGGGATATGAACAGAGTTTGGCAAAGCTTGGGCAGTTGAAACGGGCTCATATCAGAAGAGAATGGAGCTTCTTCTTCGACTGCATCACTAAAGCTTTTGGGAACAAGTGTTCAAATTTTGATGATATTCCTATAATGAGTCAGCACATCGGGTATGCTATTATAAACCAAACTTATTTTGATTTTGCAACTGCTATAATTGGTTTTATTGGGGATAGGATGACAGAGGATAGGAATGTTGTTTACTTTGCTAGATTCTGTCAACTTATATATACTTTTTGTACTGATGAACCTTAATTAGTCAGTTCCTCAACTCCACCTTTTAAGGTTGCAAAACATTACTTTAATGACCTGATAAATGCTGACACTAAGAAATCAGTGGTTAGACCTTCACAAATTCCTCAATCTGTAAAACAGATCTTAGTAAATGCTGATCCTGATACTTATAGATATGTTTATTCTGATATCCAACCAACAACTAACTTCCCAAACACCACAACAACCATCAGCACCTACCACACATTCTACTCAACCAACCCTCAGGCAATATATCAAACCCTATATCTCCACTTCACAGACAGTTCAACCCTCAACCTCAGTACCTACTGTGAAGCCTTCATCTTCCAAGCCAAAGAGGACAAAGACTGTTCCTCAAACACCTCAAAAGAGAAGGAAGATTGCTTTGAGAGATGAATCTGATACTGAGAAACAGGTTCCTTCTTCAGAACCTGTTGTTGAAGAAGCTGAGAAAGTGACTTCTCAGAAGGATTCTGGAATTGGGGGATCTAGGCTTCTCAAGAGGCTTAGAAGAATGACAGTTCCCGAAACTCCCAAAGAATCCAAATCTTCAAAGAGATACAAGAAGCAGAGGGCAAAAAGACCTATTTCAGATGATGAAGAAGCAGCAACTCAGGAAGGGGATCAGGAATCTCTGATCTTACAAGAAAAGGAATTTGCTAAAGTCACTTCTTCTTCATCAACTCCATCTCAGGAAGCTGTTTCTGAAAAGGTCAACACACCATCTGTATCTCCTGTTGATCCAGGCACAAGTGTTGATATTGATGTTCAAAACTTGGTTGTTCCTGAAGTAATTCTCTTAGAAGCTCCAACAGCAACTGATCCTTCAAAAACACCTGTTACTAATGTTGTTCAAACTCCAGAGTTATCTACTACACCTTCTCTGCATCTAGATGCTAATGATCAGAATTTAGGTGTGCATCAGGATATGGCTGTTGATCAGAACTTAGAACCAGATCAGTAATTAGAGGATGCTGAAGCCTCCATTGCTACTCACACTGTTGTTTTATCAGAAGATACTGGTTCTGTAAGTTCTGATGCTGCAAATGTTGGAGATACTGGTGCTGCTGCTCCAACTGCAGATGCTGATGAAGCAGGTCCTTCAGGACATGCTCCTCAACAAACTATTCTTAAGTCTGAACTTGTTAAGAAGTTTGTTACCAGAGAAGCATCTAGTGCCTTGGAGTGACACTCCTACAGGACAGGAGTGGACTAAGGAATGGAACTCAGTCACCTGTGTCCCTTCTACATAGCATCTGGCTGAGCAATTGACAAAAGCTGATGAGATGTTCCATACTGATGATTTCAAAACTCAGCTTAGAATCACTGCATTGAGTACTAAACATTTACAAGGTCTTCATTCAAATACTCATGCAGAGTTACATCTCTTAAGGGAAGAACTAATGAAGCAAGATCAAGTTCACAAGATTGATAAGAAAAAGTTCTTTCAACCTACCTTTGACAGGATTGCTAATATTGAGAAGACTCAAGAAACACAACAAGCTCAAATTGATGATATTCTAAAAAATCAAGCTTCTCAGCAATCTCAACTTACTGAAATCCAAGCCTCAGTGGAATTGCTTGTCTCTCTTCTACTACCTGCTGATGCCAAAAAGGGGGAGAAAGTAATTAAGTCCAAATGCAAGCCTGACAAAACACTGAAAGGAAAGGATGATGGAAAGGATAATCAAGGAAGCTCTGGAATGGGTAGAGGTCATAGTCAAGGTAGAGGATTCACATCAAGAAAAGCTGAAATTACAAGTCACAGGACAAGTTCTGATACTGGGAAAAGAATTAGTTCTGCTACTGGTAAAAGGATAAGTTATGATGAACTTTTAGATCTTGATGAAGAAATGTCAAGACAGTTATTTCTTCAGGAAAATCCAGGAATGGACTTGGAGAGTTTAATGGAAGAAGAAGCCAGACTTAAATCAGAAAAAGCCATATCTAAATCTGAAGCTTCTGGTAAAAAGCCACTTCCAAAACTCAAAGGCATTGTGATAAAATAAAGGACAAATGCTGAAGCAACATTGGTTAAATCACAACCGCAGATAGATCCAAGATCCAAGGGTAAAAAAAGGTTGGTGAACCTATCAAGGTCTATGTGCCTCCTGAGAATGAAGAAATCACTGATGAAAAGGATGATCTTGCTCTGACTTCAAGAAAAGTTCTTAAAACAACCTCTGACATGGCTCAAGTTGTTCAGAGTCAAGATACAGTAAGTTCTGATATTCCAAAGAAGCAAGTAACCTCTGACACAGCTCAAGTTAACTTGATATCAGAAGTTAGACCGAAAGACACTCCTACCAGGATTCACTAAAGCAAAACAGACTCAACCTTTGAAGACTGCTGCAAGTGGTTTTGAAGCAAGAGTAGTTACTGGAAAGGAAGCAAGAGATAAAACTGGATTGGGAAGTGCTGATGAAAGAAGAATACATAACACTACCAATGATCCAACTTCCTTGAGTGAACCAGGTATTGGAGCAACTCCTGAGAGATTGAATCAACTGGAATCTGTACAAATGGTTTACCATGCCTACTTGAAAGAACACATCTTGTTGTACTTCATGACAGATGGTAGGGTTTATCATATAAGGCAAAATGCCATTCCTTTGAAGTATTTTGAAGAATTAGAGCATGTATTATTCTTACTTCAAGTGAATGACAGACTGACAGGAAGTGCTGCAAACTATTTGAAGGATCAGATTCAGAGACAGAAAAGGCTTTATTCTGTTAAGTCTGACAGCACATATGTTCCAAAGTACAGAGATCACAAGGGTGATATAGTTGAAATGAAGCCCAATTCTGCTCAAATTATAACTACCTTTCTAGGTTACAGGGCTGTGGAATTCAATCTTGAGTCTGATAAAGCATATTTGATCAGACTGGATCAGGATATAAGAAAAGCAAAGATTAATGATCTCAGGGCTGCAATTTTTCAAATTGGTGAAGATAATGCAGAGCTTAAAGATGCTAAAAGGAGGATGATTGATGAACTTAGATATGCTGAGAGATGTTTGTTGAAGAACTATCTCAGAACAACTCCTGACATCAGAGAGATCAGAAGATGAAGCCAAGTCAAGATCTACAACTGCTTAAATACTGGTATTTGTACAGTCTGAAGCTGTTATCAGAAGTTAAATGTTGGTAAAGCTTTAAGGACTGTAAGTTGTAGTTATCTAGTCTAATTCTCATACATTTGTACTTAATGTTTTTGACATCATCAAATGTCTGTTAACTTGTATATTTTGCTAATTTACAAGTTGGGGGAGATTGTTAGATATATTTGATAATGTCATGGCTAATATGATTTATGTTTAGTTTTCAGATCTTACTTAACAGGATAAATCAGTACTTATACTGGAAGACAGGACTTAAGGATATCAGTACTTATATTATCAGGAGATAATCATCAGAAGGTAGATATCAGAACTTAAGTGCTGAAAGATGTTCAGATAAGGACAGTAGCTGATTAAAGGAAAGAAGATCGAGATAAACATAAGAAGAGATATGCATGAAGAAGGAATTCTATAAGAATAGAATACTTGGAAGAAAAGATATCTGATTGATATATTTTAGGAAGCAGAATTATATTCCATATCAATTAGCAATTATCTTGTAACTGTGTAGTATATAAACACAGACATAGGGTTTACACTATAAGTGTTATCATATTCGAGAAGATTATTCATTGTAACCCTAGCAGCTCTCGTGATATTTGTTCATCACTGAGAGGTAACAGTTCCATACTGTAACATAGTTCATTGTTTCAATAAAGTTTGCTTTCTGTTACTTGAGATATTAAAGTTCGATTTGATTGTACTTTACACTCTATTCACCCCCTCTACAGTGTGTGTGACCTAACACATTGACTGCTCCAAACAAATCCATGTGAAGCAGTTGCAAAGGCTCTTCAATTGTTGAATCAAGTTTCTTCCTGAATAATGCTTTAACCTGCTTCCCTTTTTGGCAGGCATCACACAGTCCATCCTTAGAACACTCCACTAGAGGAATGCCTCTGACTAGTTCTTTCTTTACTAGCTCATTCATGGTCTTGAAGGTTAAGTGGGATAGCTTCTTGTGCCATAGCCAACTTTTATCCTGACTTGCTTTACTGAGAAGACAAGTTACAGATTCTGCATTAGATGAGTTGAAATCAGCTAGGTACACATTTCCTTTTCTCACACCAGTGAGAACCACTTTGTTGCTTCTTTTATTAGTCACAACATAGGCTTCTGAGTTGAAGGTTACTGAATTGCCTTTATCACAAAGCTGGCTGATACTCAACAGATTGTGTTTGAGACCATCCACTAAGGCAACCTCCTCAATGATGACATTGTCCTTTGAAATCAAGCCATATCCCATAGTATAACCCTTGCTGTCATCTTCAAAAGTAATACTTGGGCCAGCTGTCTCCTTAAACTCTGTGAGCAGGGTAGAATCACCAGTCATGTGTCTTGAACAACCACTATCCAAGTACCAAAGATTCTTTCTGTTTCCCTGCACACATCAAAATCAAATCAAGTTGATTTTGGTACCCAAGTTTCCTTGGGTCCTGCCTTATTAGCTTTCTTTTTCTGTTTCTTAGGCTTTATCTCATTTGGCTTAGGGATTTCAGATTCATTCTTAGTCATTTGAGTTGGGCCTTTGAAACCATTCATTGCAACAGAACTATCATGCATATTATGATTAACAGGAAATGGCATGCTGTGTGTAAACATATTATTCCAGTAAGGCAATGCTAAATGGCATTTGTGGCATGCTATATGCAGCATAATAAGGATTAGGTGCAAATGGCATATTAGCAAACTGTGCATTCATGTTCTGTGTAGACATAACATTAACAGGCACGGGAGGCATGGCATTCATGTTAGTAAATTGAGGTTGCACAGACATGGAAGTAGGCATGGCAGATTTGCAATTAACAGACAGATGATTTACACTACCACACTTGACACAGATTTTTCTAGGAGCATATTTATCAAGTGTGTAGTTATTGTGTTTGTTAATCCCTACTTTACCATTCCTATTGTTTTTCCTTTTAGTTTCTGTTCTTACCTCAATCTTTTCAAGTCTGTCACTTAACTGTTTGACAGTCATGTGACCAACGTTAGCCTTTTTCCCTTTCTTAACTTGACTCGACTCTCCTGAAACAAAGTTCTTGGAAACAGACCCATACTTCTCATTCAGCTTAACTAGTTTGGCTTTACTGATGGGCTTGCTCACAGCCGACGGATGATGATTTTCATCATTCGACGGATAACACTTTTTGTTATCCGACGGATGATCCTCATCATCCGTCGAGTCCTCATCTGTTAGCAGTCCATCTACCAAATTAGGTTCTAGATTCTCTTTGTTCTTTTTCCAGGCTTCATCACTGAAGGACTCGATTTCATGAACTTTGGTGATTTGAGCATGGACATCCTTGATGTTTTCCATGCCTTAATCACCTCTTGTTCACGCTCGAGCTGCTTCTTCAAAATTTCTTCCTTTTTCAAGGATTCAGTTAATTCCTCCTTGGCAATCTTACACTCAATTTTTAATTTCTCAAAATCAATAAACTGAGACTCAAGCACATTATTCCTCTCACTCAAAAACAAATTGTTTTCTTTGATTTTAGCATTTTCTTTAGTAAGAGACTTAAGTGTAACACGCAAATGATATAACTCTGTAGACATGTCATTAATGGCATCATTACACTCAGCTTTAGATAAATGTGCAAGGTTTGTAGTAGTTACCTGATTGCTTGAAGAACTTGGTTATGTCTCATCAGACTTTGCCATTAGGGCTAGATTGACATAGCTGACATCTTCATCTTCATCCAGATCATCTGCTGCCCAGTCATTTTTTGTGTAATAAAAGCCCTTTCCTTTTGCTTGAGTAGATCAAAGTACTTTTTCTTATAATCCACAGACTCAAACTTTTTCTTACTGGAATCTGACTTCCTACACTCAATGGCAAAATGCCCTGCCAAGCCATATTTGAAACATTTGAATTTTGATTTATCCACCATGTTTCTATTTGGCTTGGCTGCTCCAAAGTTCTTCTTGAACTTGAGCTTGGAAAATCTCCTTTGAAGAAAAGCTAGGTGCTCATCAATGTCCTCCATGTCATCTTGGCTCAATGAATCTTCACTTTTTACTGCAAGCCCTTTGCCCTTGTTCTCTCAGACCCTTGAAGTTGATTCAACAGCTTCTATCAACTCAGCAACTAGTGCAATGGATCATCCTTTCTTCTTTCCTCTCTCCATCCTTTCATCCTGCTCTATTTCAAGCTCATAGGTTTTCAGGATGCCATACAGTCTCTCCAAAGTAAACTCCTTATAGTCTTATGAGTTTCTTAATGAGACTGTCATTGGTTTCCATTCCTTTGGAAGAGATCTAAGGAATTTTAGATTGGAATCTTTAGTTTGATAGACCCTTCCATGCAACTTTAGAGCATTTAGTAGTTTCTGAAACCTACTAAAGATGTCAGTGAGAGACTCACTTTCTTCATTATGGAAATGCTCATATTGCTGAATCAGGAGCTGCATCTTATTTTCTCTAACTTGCTCAGTGCCATCACAGATGATCTGTATTGTATCCCAAACTTCCTTGGCAGTTTTGCAGTTGATAATGTTGTCAAACATATCTCCATCAACTCCATTAAACAGGATATTCATGGCCTTTTTATCCTTCCTGACTTGTTCAATGTCAGGATCAGACTATTCATGCCTTGGCTTCGGGACTGATGGCTCGTTTCCTGTTGTAGCTCTCATTGGAACATGAGGGCCTCTTTTTATGCAGTCCACATAGGCCTCATCTTGAGAAAGCATAAGAAGATGCATATTTACCTTCCAATGATGGTAATTATCTTTATCCAGAAAAGGAATTTTGACTCCAACATCCTTCTTGTTCATCTTGCTGTATTGTTTTTATCTTTAAACTCTTTGTAAGTTAAGAGCTTGCTCTGATACCAATTGTTAGTCCCTTAACAATATGACAAGAATTACAGAAGGGGGGTTGAATGGAATTCTTAGAAACTTTTATTTGAAATAAAATGTTCTAACTCAAATATAAATATAAGTGTATTGATTAGCACAATGCGGAATAAAACTTAAGTGAATCAAAACACAAGTAATTAAAAATAAGAGTCTTTAAAAACTTTCTGGTGGATTTGAATGATTCCACCAGAGATATATATATTATATATTGAGAGAACCCTGTGTGCAAAAATGCTCATAGCTGCTTACAAATATTGAACTGCTAAGAATACAGAGAAATACTAAGAATTCTGCTTACAAATGTTTCTCTTGTTGTTTCTCAGATCCATCTTTCTATTTGCTACTTCTTGGTTTATATATCACCAAGATTACAGAGTAATAAGACAAGATAATAAAACAAAAACTATCTAATCTATTACAATGCTACTTCATTACTCTATTCCAGCATCTTTGAATATCTTCATAATAGCATGGAAATGGCAATGCTTCTTTGTTCTCGAAAACCCGGTTGAATAGGCTACCACATTCCATTTGCATCCACTCGACGCATATGACTATGTTGTCACTGTCAACTGATATTTGAATTCTTTATCCGTCGGGTTCATGATCATCCTTCGAGATATTGATCATCTTCGAGATATTGATCATCCGTCGGGTTGTCTATTTGATCATCCGTCGACTTCATTGTAGGTTATCCGTCGGGTAGCAAACTGGCACTTGACTTCATTTCACTTATGCAGAATTACAAGACATCATCTATGTACAATTAATCAACCTATTCTGCATATCTAATTAAAGTCAACATGACTTGAATACTACTTACAGAATTTATACAATGGTGAATGCAGAAGTGTGCTACAGACTCATTATTACATAAGCTACTCACTTGATGGATAAATAAGTCATCATCCGTCGAGACTATATTGAGTTATCCGTAGGGACTATAATTCTTATCCATCGAGTGCTACATTATTTCACTAAGTAAAATCTACTAAGGTGTTTTATTCATGAAATCATCAAGTACACAACATATGCACAACAAATACGAAGATGGGCTTCTCTTTGGAAAGACAACAGATCATTTTTAATGTTCTCTGGAAGTTGAATGCAGAGGACAAATGGAATGTTGTTGATAGGATATGAAGTCGGAATTCCATTTCGAAAAATGAACACAGTTTATGTGCCATAGCTGTAACACCAATGAAAATGAGCCATTGTTTGAGAGAAATGACCAGATGTGGTTTTACTGATGAATGTTCAGTCATTTAAATAGGCAATGGAATACTAAGGGATACGAGGACTGGTTAAACATTACAAGTAAAAATAATGACCCCTCGACTCCCTAGACTGATGGTAAATAATAACAGTCAGTAAAAGATCTAAAGTCGGAGTTAATGGGCACGGGATATGATAATTATTACTGTGCGCATGCAGTTTTTCAGGACATATACGTTAACCACTAACCCACAATGATGATGACTGTTTTATCTCACATTAACCAATATTCTGTACAAAATTATCGTTCAAGTCATGACCAAAACTTGATTATTATCAGGATTTAAAAGTCATCAGAATATGGCTCCTTAACTCGAAAAGTGAATGTGTATTCTTTTAATTCTTCACACAAATACTGATATGTATTCATCAGAACTTAATCATCAGAACTTGTCCTCAGAATTTATGCAATCTGACACATTAACAGTTCATCTAAAACAACGTTGATCACCACAGTAATTTTCATCATTCATATGGGGTGTTAATGTGTGCATTAAGCTAAATATCAGAGAAAGATTAAAGTCTGATTTACTTCAGTACATCTTAGAAATAAGGCATAACTAAGAACTTTGCTCAAAATCTGTCATTATTTTGAAGTCTACTTTAGAATGAGTTCATGCATGAGTCCACCTCAACTGTTTTGTGCTCATTCTATGCATCATTTAAAATTCTATTTTATAGTGGCTTCTTAGTGTAAGTGAGTCACGACTGCTTATTAGAATTTATGTTGTCATCGGAGTATTTCTTCAGTAATCATAGAGTGTGAAAAGTCACCAAGAAAATTTTGTTTTGCTTTTCTAATGCATATTACTTAATACCAGCAATGCACTTGGGTCTTACCTTCCACATTTTTACTCTAGATCTCAAAGGAGTACCTGATTTTTATTTATTTTCTTTTCTTTTTCTTTTGATAAGTGAGGCTTATCAGCACTTAGTATATCCACCAGATTTACTAACATCAGAACTTAACAGATAAGAAGCACTATTCTAGTTTTTTGACTTAGTAATAAGATACACAAAATAAACTTCAACTAAGCTCAATATCAGAATTTGCTTGTGTTAAAAGATTTCCACATAAACAATTACTTCAAACATGGGGTCCTTAGTATATTAAAGACTACTAGGTCAGCATCTAGCACAGTTATCCTCATTGGATTGAATAGTCACAGAAATATTCATATCACTATCAGAGTTTAGAAATTCACATCAGACAACAATCAACACTTAAGTAATTTTCAATTTAAGCACAGAATACACAAAGATAGTAATATTTGTAAATACTGATCATAAAGTCTG
Source organism: Apium graveolens (assembly GCF_009905375.1). Classification (NCBI taxonomy): domain Eukaryota; kingdom Viridiplantae; phylum Streptophyta; class Magnoliopsida; order Apiales; family Apiaceae; genus Apium; species Apium graveolens. The sequence continues at coordinate 59,213,254 of NC_133649.1, forward strand.
ATGTATCAGAACATAAACTAAGCAGATTTAGAGAAAGAACCTGAAACCATTCCAAGTTCATTTACTAATCTTGTAAAAGTAGCTTCACACAGTGGTTTTGTGAAGATATCTGCTAGTTGTTGATCTGTGGGAACAAAATGCAATTCCACTGTACCTTCATCCACATGTTCCCTTATAAAGTGGTACCTAATGCTGATGTGCTTTGTCATTGAGTGCTGAACTGGATTACCTGTCATAGCAATAGCACTTTGATTATCACAATAAATAGGGATTTTAGAAAATTCTAACCCATAATCCAGTAACAGATTCTTCATCCAAATAATCTATGCACAACAGCTTCCTACAGTAATGTATTATGCTTCTGCAGTTGATGTGGAAATTGACTTCTGTTTCTTGCTAAACCAAGAAACCAATCTGCCTCCAAGAAATTGGCAGCTTCCACTTGTGCTTTTCCTGTTAATTTTGCATCCTGCAAAATCTGCATCTGAATAACCTATTAGCTTAAAGTCTGATTCTCTAGGATACCACAATCCCAGATCAGCTGTACCCTTAAGGTACTTGAAAATTCTTTTCACAACTGTTAAGTGAGGTTCTCTTGGATCTGCTTGAAATCTTGCACAAAGACATGTAGCATACATGATATCAGGTCTACTTGCAGTTAGATAGAGTAGAGAGCCAATCATACCTCTGTAATCAGTAATATCTACTGATTTACCAGTATCCTTATCCAACTTAGTTGCAGTGGCCATAGGAGTGGATGCACTTGAACAATCCTGCATTCCAAATTTCTTTAACAAATTTCTGGTGTATTTTGATTGACAAATAAAAGTTCCTTCTTCATTCTGCTTTACTTGAAGGCCCAGAAAATAGTTAAGTTATCCCATCATACTCATTTGATATCTTGCCTGCATCAGTTTGGCAAACTTCTTACAAAATCTGTCATTTGTAGAACCAAAAATGATATCATCAACATATATTTGTACCAAAAGTAAGTCCTTTCCATGGTTGAGATAGAACAGTGTTTTGTCAATAGTTCCTCAGTGAAATCCACTTTCCAGAAGAAACTGAGCTAAAGTCTCATACCATGCTCTTGGAGCTTGCTTAAGGCCATAAAGTGTTTTATCAAGCCTGTAGACATGATTGGGAAATTTGGGATCTATAAAGCCTGGAGGTTGTTCAACATATAATTCATCTACCAATTCTCCATTAAGAAAAGCCCTTTTCACATCCATTTGAAAGACTTTAAACTTCTTGTGAGCGGCATAATCCAAAAATATCCTTATGGCTTCCAATCTAGCAACTGGTGCAAATGTTTCATCATAGTCAATTCTCTCCTGTTGAGAGTAACCTTTTGTAACCAACCTTGCTTTGTTCCTTGTAATTATGTCGTCACTGTCAGTTTTGTTTCTGAACACCCATTTTGTACCAACAACTGATATGTTCCTTGGTCTTGGCACTAGGGTCCAGACTTTATTTCTTTCAAATTCATTTAACTCTTCCTGCATTGCTTGCACCCAATCAGCATCTTGAAGAGCTTCTTCCACTTTCTTTGGTTCATTCTGAGAAAGAAAAGAATGATAAAGACATTCATTTGATGTAGCTGTTCTAGTTCTGACACCTGCATCAGGATTTCCAATAATTAGGTCAGGTGTATATGCTTTAGTCCACTTTCTTGCAGATGGAAGGTTTTCTCTAGAACTGGATGCTCCCTCATGATCCATGCTGTCTCCATCAACATTTTCTGATACTCCCCCTGAAATTATACTCTCTGAGTTGGATCCTTCATTATTTGAGTTTCCAGAAATATCAGAACATGAGTTTCCAGAATTATCAGAACTTGGCCCATCAGAACTTGAAGAGCCTGTTGTAGGTTCTGATGCTTCTTGAGATGTGGTTGGATCTTCAGTATGCTCCCCCTGCACAGGTGCATTTTCCTTAGCTGTACTCACCACAGTTTCAATAACATCAGAGTTTAATCCATCAGAGTTTGTAGTATCGGGATTTATAGAATCAGAATTTAAAACTTCATTTTTGAATCTTAGCTGATCATGATCATTGAAATCTTCAAGTCCAGTAATCTTCTTATCATCAAAAGAGATATTGATAGATTCCATGATAACCCTTGTTCTTAAATTGTAGACTCTGAAGGCTTTTGTAGAAAGTGGATATCCAACAAAAATTCCTTCATCAGCTTTTAGATCAAATTTAGATAGTTGTTCGGGATGAGTCTTAGGAATAAAACACTTACATCCAAATACATGAAAATACTTCAGATTTGGCTTCTTTTTCTTCACCATGTCATATGGTGTTTTTCCATGCTTGTTAATGAGTGTTGCAGTCTGAGTAAAATAAGCAGTCTGCACAGCTTCAGCCCAAAAGTAGGTTGGCAACTTTGCTTCATCAAACATAGTTCGTGTAGCTTCAATAAGAGTTCTATTCTTTCTTTCAACAACTCCATTTTGTTGTGGAGTTCCAGGAGCAGAAAATTCCTGCTTTATTCTATGGTCTTTGCAGAACTCTTCCATGATCAAATTCTTGAACTCAGTGCCATTATCACTTCTTATGATCTTCTTAAAATCTTTGACCATTTTATCCAGTTGCTTGACATGATCAATCAAGATAGATGCAGTTTCACTTTTTGTGTGCAAGAAATACACTCATGGGTATCTGGTGAACTCATCCACTATGACCATAGCATATTTCTTCTTTGCAATAGACATGACATTAACTGGACCAAATAGATCAACATGTAGTAGGTGATAAGGCTCAAGAATTGATGATTCAGTCTTGCTCTTGAATGAAGATTTTCTTTGTTTTGCCTTCTGACATGAATCACAAAGGCCATCAGGAGCAAATACTGATTTTAGCAATCATCTCACAAGATCTTTCTTGACTAGTTCATTTATATTGTTGAAATTCAAATGAGAGAGTTTCTTGTGCCAATTCCCAGCTTTCTTCAATTGATGCTCTACTCAACATACAGATTGCAGAACCATCAGTACTTGTTGAAAGCTTGGCTTCATAAATGTTACCATGCCTGTATCCTTTCAGAACAACTTTGCCTGTAGATTTGCTTACAACTTCACAGTGTTCTTCAAAGAAATCCACATGATAACCTCTGTCACAGATTTGACTCACACTCAGTAGATTGTGTTTAAGTCCTGAGACCAGAGCTACTTTTTCAATGATGACATTCCCAAGATTAATATTGTCATATCCCAGAGTTTTTCCAATGTTGCCATCTCCATAAGAAACACATGGGCCAGCTTTCTCCATAAAGTCTGATAGCAGGGCTCTATTTTCAGTCATATGTCCTAAACATCCACTATTCAGAACTAGGATGTTCTTCCTGTTGCCCTGCAATCACAAAGACCACTAATGATTAGTTTTAAGGACCCAGACTTGTTTGGATCCTTTGGCCTTTTTAAGTTTGTTAACATTTGCAGCGGATTTAGTATCAGAGTTTATGTTAACAATTTTCTTATCAGAATTTGCAATATCAGACTTTGCATCAGAACTTACACTAGAAGGAATAATGCTAACTTTCTTTACAGAAGGTTTTATTTGATAATAATCATAGTACAAACTATGATATTCCTTACAAGTATAAATAGAATGCCATAAATTACCACAATGAAAACAAGGATTTTGTGGCTTATATCTAACAGACTGACTCTTAACTCCTGATTTTGAAGGTAAGGAGTTTATATTCGTATTCTTCCTGCAAAAAGAAGCCAGATGGTTAGAATTTCCACAGTTATGACATGTTTTTTGGGATCATTAGGAACAGGCTTATAATTGTTACTTTTGTTCACACCTTCCTTTCCATTCCTATTTTTCCTAGGTGGTTTTACCTTGTTTACATTCTTAACATCTTTCAGCTTATGTTTAATCTGCTTATTAGTCATTAAGCCTATGTTAACTTCGGTTGGCTTATCCTGTTTAGGTTTGTCAGAAGTTACTTTCTCCTTAACTTCTAATTTATCAATATCAGACTTTGCAGTTACAAAATTAACAGGATTTACCTTTGGTTTTTGTTTAACAACTATAGGCTCGGTTTCTACAATTCCCTTACTGTTCTTACCATCTCCATAACCTAAGCCCTCTTTCCAGTTTCCACTACTAAGAATATCCTGAGTTGCTTTACCAGAGTTAGTCCAAGTCCTGATAATCTCTCTTTCCTTTTCTAACTCAGTTTTTAGAGATTCATTCATTTTTAACACTTCATCCCTCACATTAAATGCATCATCTCTATCTTTCTGAGTTTGATGGAACATGACTAACTCCTTTTCTAAATTATCATTCCTCTTTTTATAAGCAAGATTTTCAGAAGTTAATCTTTCATATGTTAAAGTTTGATCTTTATAACTAATAAATATGGTTTTAAGATATCTTCTCGACTCAGTAATATCATCAGTATGAAAGGCATAAGTAGTTTGAGGTACCTTTAAGTCAGCAGTATCAGAACTGCTATTAGCATTTGCCATCAAGGCATAGTTTTCCTCATCCTCGGAATCTGAAGCATCTGACCAGCTTTTTTTCTTTGTGACAAGAGCCTTTCCTTTGTCACTTTTTCCTTTTCTGCAATCTGGAGATATGTGGCCTTTCTCACCACAGTTGTAGCACTTAACATTTAAATAATCTCATATGTCAGACTTTCATCCTTTGCCTTCAGATTTTCTGAAACCTTTCTTTTCAGAACATGCACCTTTCCTGGAAAACTTCTTTCCTCTTCTGAATTTCCTGTATCCAATTTTTGTGATTCCTTTCACCATAAGAGCACACAGCTTCATCATCTCCTCATCATGGTCCATCTCAGGTATACTTTCAGTTTCTAAGTCATCATCACTATCAGAACTTGATGACTCAGTATCAGACTTTGTGATGAGAGCTTTTTCCTTGCCTTTTCTTGATGCAACTAATTTGGGACTTTCATCCTCAGCCACAAAGGCAACTGTTCTTGACTTTCTTCCATTCCTCTTGCTTCTTTGTTCCATCTCAAGTTCATGAGTCTTGAGCATCCCATAAATTTCATCAAGAGTTGTTTCATCAAGATTATAGTTGTCTCTTATTATTGTGGCCTTCAAATCCCATCTTTCAGGAAGAGCTAACAGGAACTTAAGATTTGAAGCTTCAATTTCATACTCTTTGTCAACTAGTGACAAATCATTCAAGAGTTTGACAAATCTGTCATATAAATCAGTCAATAACTCATCAGGCTTTGAGTTAAAGTGCTCATACTCTTGAGTGAGTATTGTCTTCCTGTTCTTCTTGATTGAATCAGTTCCCTGACACCTTGTTTCCAAAGAATCCCATATCTCTTTTGCAGTCTTGCAGTTAATTACCCTGTTTGACATGACATTATCAATGGCACTATGCAGCAAGTGTCTTACCTTTGCATCCTTTGCAATCGATGAGATATCTTCAGCAGTGTAATCACGTTTCTCCTTTGGTACAGACTTTGCTGGTTGTCCTGCAACTTCCACAGAGAGTTTGGTTGGCATATGTGGTCCTTCATAAATCTTGTCGAGATATTCTGGATTTGTAGCTTCCAGAAACATAGCCATCTTTACTTTCCATATGGAATACTCAGAAGGTTTCAACATGGGAACTCTTCTAGTCTCATATCGACTATGAGTTATGGTTTTTGGAGGTTCTTCAGTTTTAGTGGGCTTGGTTGGAGTTTCTTCTTCAGACATGATTGATTTTAGATCTTAAACTGTTTGTGTGTTAACAGAAGGCTATGATACCACTTGTTAGGTCACACACACTGTAGAAGGGGGTTGAATACAGTATTTAGCACAATCAAATTGAATATAAGAACTTAAGTAACAGAAAATAGATTTTATTCAACACAATAAACTCTGTTACAATATGAAATTGTCCTCTCTCAGTGATGAACAAATTATCACGAGAGCTGCTAAAGTTACAAAGAATAATAACTTCGATAATCGTAACACTTTTTAGTGTAAACTCTATGCCTGTGTTTATATACTACACAGTTACAAGATAATCTTCTAATTGATATGGAATATAATTCTGCTTCCTAAAATATATCAACTAGTTATCTTTTCTTCCAAGTATTTTATTCTTCATAGAATTCCTTCTTCATGCACAATTCTTTATATCTTAGTCTCGATCTTCTTTCCTTTCAATCAGTCGTCTGTCTTATCTGAAAGTCATCTTAAGTCCTAATATTATTTCCTGATAAATATCTTCTGAACCTTAAGTTCTGATAACTTATGTTCTGATATCTTAAGTTATATCTTCAGTATAAGTGCTGATTTTCAGTTAAGTGTTGATTTGTCCAGTAAGGTAAGATCTGAAAACTAAACACAAATCATATTAGACATGACATTATCAAATATATCTAACATATAATATCTAAAAATGGATTAATTTCCCAATTAAGTTCTATAAATTTCATAGTATGTCTCTTTTGAATTCAAATCTTATGTTCCAGACATGCAATAGAAATGTAGGGGGTACTTTTATCACTTCGGCCTTCTTTTCAGGAGCCCATAAAAACTCTATTAAGATTTTTTTCTTGCTGAGCAATTCATCTCTTCAGTATATGAAGCAGCAGGATCTACACAATTTTTAAAGGAGTAAGATCATAAGGCATCATGTGTCTAAGGTGATATTTTTTTCCCTACAAAGAATGTGAGAGTTATATAAGCATAAAGTAAATGACTAATAAAGTATCACAACAGTTAACATTTTGCCAACTTGAGTACACTCTATCATTGAACAGATTTGCACGGCCTCCCAATTCTAAGGTTTTCCATATCTTGTATTTTCTGCTAAGTATTCTAGCTTTTCAAATTAATACAACCATCTGTTGACAATACTAATTAAGTCCATACTTGAATAAATAAATAGTAAGAATCAAATTACGAAAATTTCCCTTCTTCATCCATGAATCGTGCAAACACAAAGTGTGCTTTCATTCAAGTATTTCCTTAAATTTGTTATATTTTTCTATATAAAATCATTGATCGAGTTTCTTTTTGCATTAATAAAATTATTTCTTAGTGAAATATTACATTAAAGATTTTTTTATATAAGGGGTATATTTGAACTTAGTACACACTATATAACACATCCCGATGAAAAGAACCTTGACACTCCTGGCACTGGATCCAAAACTTATCAAAAAGTTTCTCTAATGACTGAAAAGTTAGAATAACTAGAAGAAAATTCTAGATATCGAAAACTTTGGAAATGAGAGGCCATGCAAATCTGTACAATGATAGATAGTACTCAAGTTAGCAAAATGTTAGCTAATGTGATACTTTATTAGTCATTTTTTATGCTTATTTACCTCTCACATTCTTTGCAGGGAAAGAAATATCACCTTTGACACATGATGCTTTATCATCTTACTCCTTTAAAAATTATGTAGATCATGCTGCTTTATAAACTGAAGAGATAAATTGCTCAGCGGGAAAAAAATCTTAATAGAGTTGTTATGGGCTTCTAACAGGAAGGCCGAAGTGATAAGAGTACTCACCCTACATTCATATTGCATGTCTGGAACATAATATTTGAATTCAAAAGAGACATACTTTTATTATGAATTTCATAGAACTTAATTGGGAAAATAATCCATTTTTAGATATTTTATTGCAATTGATCGTAAATGGTAAGTTAGTCTGCATGAAAAAGAAAATAAATTCTTGTTTAATTGATTCTCTTGTTTCTTCATTGGAATGTTTGTGATACCAAGATACACTAATCGCACATCTTTGATGAATGTCAATATAATGTATTCTGATCATGCTAATGAGAGAGAAAAATATGTAAAAATACTTTCCAGACGACAACATCCAAAAGCCATGTCCTTCAGATTTGTTAAACGAATAGGCAAACCTTGTAACATAAAAAAAATAAAAAAAGTCCCTCTAATACCATAATTCAATTATGAGGAGGATGATATATGCTCAATCTAAAGTAACATGTTCAAATGGTCCTTTCGGTTTATTTGATTTTTTAAGCTTGCTTGTCATGTTTGTTGTCATATTTGAAGTTCTTTAGTAGCATTCAAATGCTCTATCATTCCAAATTAAATCTGACACCAATCATTCAAATTAACAATTAACTCTAAACCTTCAGAGTTAACTCTGACACCAATCATTAAAATTAACAATAAATAATAATTTACGATCTCTTGCAAAAAATATCTAAAATTGAATCAATTTCCCAATTAAGTTCTATAAACTTCATAGTAAAAATATATTTCTTTTGAAATCAAATCTTATAATCCAAAAATGCAATAGGAATGTAGGGGGAGTACTCTTATCTACACTATTTTTAAAGGAGTAAGAGATAAAGCATTATGTATCTAAGGTGATATAACTTTCCCTACAAAGAATGTGAGAGGTATATAAGCATAAAAGAAATGACTAATAAAGTATCACAACAGTTAACATTTTGCCAACTTGAGTACCCTCTACCATCATGTAGATTTGCATGGCCTCCCATTTCTAAAGTTTTCGACATCTAGTATTTTTTGCTAATTATTCTAACTTTTCAATCGTTAGAGAAACGTTTTGGTAGGTTTTGGATCCAATGCCAGGAGTGCCAAGGTTCTTTTCATCGGGATGTGTTATATAGTGTGTACTATGTTCAAATATACCCTTTATTTAAAAAGTCTTTATTATAATATTTCGCTAAGAAATAATTTTATTAATGTAGAAATGAACTCAAACAATCATCTTATAGCAAAACAGAACAAATTTAGAGAAAATACCTGAATGAAAGAACACTTTGTGTTTGCACGATTCATGGATGAAGGGAAATTTTCGTATCATGATTCTTATCATTATATGTTCAATTCTGGACTGAATTATTATTGTCAACATATCGTTGTATTAATTTAAAAAGTTAAAATAATTAGCAGAAGACACTAGATATCGAAAACCTTGAAAATAGTAGGCCATGCAAATCTGTACACTGACAGAAGGTACTCAAGTGGGCAAAATGTTAACTGTTCTGATACTTTATTAGTCATTTCTTTTATGCTTATATACCTCTCAATTATTCGCGTAAAAAAAATATCACCTTAGACACATGATGCATTATCATCTTACTCCTTTAAAAATTATGTAGATCATGTTGCTTCATATACTGAAAAGATGATTCGCTCAGCAGAAAAAAAATCTTAATGGAGTTGTTATGGGCTCTTGACAGGAAGGCCGAAGTGATACGAGTACTCCCCCTACATTCCTATTGCATGTATAGATTATAAAATTTGAATTAAAAAAATATACTTTTACTATGAAGTTTATAGAACTTAATTGGGCAATTGATTCATTTTTAGATATTTTTTGCAAGAGATTGTAAATTGTTAGTCTGCATGAAAATTAAAAATAAATTCTTGTTTAATTGATTAGCTTATTTCTTTATCGGAATGTTTGTGATACCAAGATACTTCATAAACAGATTAATCCTAGAAACCTATTCACACATTCTTGATGAATGTTAGTGCATTGTATCCCGATCATGCTAACGAAAGTGATAAATCTGTAAAACTACTTTTCGGACGATAACATCTAAAAGCCGTGTCTTTCAAATTTATTAAGCGAACGTGGAAAACCTTGTAACACAAAAAAAGTCCTTCTCATAATTCAAGTAAAGGAGTATTATATATGCTAAAGTTAAAGTTACCTGTTTAAATGGTCCTTTCAGTTCATTTGATTTTAAGCTTGCTTATCATGTCTGGAAGTTCCTTGGTAGCAGTCAAATGCTCTATCATTTCATGTGACGGAGGAAGTGTATTTTGCCTTTAGGCCTCCATATCGCTGATGAAAAGACTATTTTTAAAAAATATTAAAAAGAAAAGTAATAAGATTAGATTAGACATAAACAAATGGCTGAGAGTTCTTTGTCAGGAACATAAACAAATGTAATAAGCTAAATAATTTAGAAAAGTATCCCTTACTCGATATGAATTAAAAATAACCTAGATTCTTGACCTTCTTCTCTGAAATTTCCAATTATAGATCATTGGACAACCTTTTCTTGATATTAAATTATTTGTTTTTATCAACAATTTCCATTATCATCCTAAAAAACTATTTCCATTATCACATTCTTGGTTGGCACCTCATTGCAGAATAAACAAGTTTGAAAAATAGCACCTGGATTATCAAACCATTTTCAACACTGATCTCAATTATTATATGCACACTCTCAATTGTTATAATCATTCTGATTGCAATTGAATACTCAAACAATTTTTTAGAATATTTTTTGGATACCACCTACAAATTCTTGCAAATTTGAATGTACGAAAGGCTGCAATTGAATCATGAACAGAAGGATAAAGATTCCATCCAAAAAGACCAAAATCAATTTTGTTTTAAAGATCATATGAAGTGGTTTCAAAATGATCTTGCCAGAGGACTCGTGGCTACGGCTTTAGCGACATGTTTCATTCTAATTCTCACATATTTAATAAGTGATACACACATTGCATTTCTCTCTACAAGCTCCCGATGGATTGTCAATGCAAATTCAGGCCGCCGTGTGAAATTAGCCTGCATAAATTGGCCAGGTCACATGAATCCTCTAGTACCAGAAGGTCTCCACAAGAAGCCATTGAAAAACATTACGAAAGACATTGCTTCATTGGGATTCAATTGCGTCCGTCTTACGTGGGCTACAGAAATGTTCACAAATAAAGCTTATACAAATTTGACCGTCGCACAATCGCTTGATAGATGGAATTTAGTTGCAGCATCATTTGGCATGGCTTTAAACAATCCCCAGTTGATGAACAAAACACTTATTGAGACACAAAAAGTCGTTGTTGATGCACTTGGCCGCGAAAATTTAATGGTAATTCTTGATAATCATGTTAGTTTTCCAATATGGTGTTGTGATTGGAATGATGGAAATGGTTTCTTCAAAGATATTCATTTTAATCCTGTGGAATGGGTTCAGGGATTATCCACGGTAGCTAGACAATATAAAGGAAACCCCACGGTATGATCTTGCATGCATTTTCGTCTAAATTAATTTAATATTATCTATTGATAATTAGTTTCTTTATATAATGAGCAATGTTGTGATTGACACAAGTATTATTGTTTTTAGTTAGTATTTAATCGTAAGATGTTTCTTAGGTTGTTGCCATGAGCATTAGAAATGAGTTACGTGGTCCACGTCAGAACGAATTCGATTGGTACCAATTCATGGAAGAAGGTGCAACAGCAGTTCATTTGGAGAATGTAGATGTGTTAGTGATTGTTTCAGGCTTATCATTTGAAACAGATCTTAGTTTCATAAGGCAGAGAAGGTTAAACTTTGGAGTCAATGCAAACAACAAGTTAGTATATGAGGCACACTGGTACGCATTTGGTGATCCTCCAGAAAAATGGATTTTCCAAACAAATGAGTTTTGTGCAGAAATCACTGAATGGTTCATGAGCCAAACAGGATACGTGCTATACGAACGAAGCCCGACCCCAATTTTTCTAAGCGAGTTTGGAAAAGATCTAAGTGGTGCTAGTGAAGCTGAGAACAGATACTTCACATGTTTGATGGCTTTTTTGGCTGATAAAGATCTTGATTGGGCAATTTGGGCTATACAAGGAAGTTATTATCTTAGAGAAGGTCAAATTGAATGGGAAGAACCCTATGGCATGTATAATTTTGGTTGGGATAATTTAAGAAATACTTCTATACTGGAGATTTTACAGCTTAACCAGCAAATGATTCTAGGTAAATCATGTTAACACAAGGTTGAATTTTTATGTAATTTGCTAGAATTGCTTAGATGTGATTGATACTGATTTACTTCTTTCTGTGATTTAGATCCAACGTCAGAGTATAGGACATACTACACAATGTACCATCCACAGACTGGTCGATGTATTTACGTGAACAAAAATAATGTTACTACATCAGCTTGCAATAAACTACAACGGTGGGGTTTTGAATACCATGAAGATGGTAGTCAGATTAAATTTGTTGGCACGTCAGGCTGTTTAACGGTGGATGGAGAGAAGCTTCCGGTAAAGGTTACAGCAGACTGTTCGAGTCAAAAAAGTACATGGAAATTCGTATCGAAATCAAAAATGCATTTAGCTGCAAAAGATGAGAAAGGAATGGATTTGTGCTTGGAATGGAATACTGTAAATTCAACAATTGTGACTAACAGATGTTTATGCCTCGGAGATTATTTAGAAGATTTACCTTCATGTCCTGTAAATCCTCAATCACAATGGTTTAAGCTTATTTTGACAAATAAAAATAACTAATTATATAATTAAAAATTCTCACGTAGTTGTTACTTTTCATTTTTCAACTTTGGGATATGGATAGTCATATCTTAGTTCCGGCGATTATGAACTGCCTAGTTTTAACCACTACAAGAATTCAATTTACTTTGACAACTGAAAAACCGATTAATCAAATTAGTAGTAAATTTTTTATCTAACATCTTCGTCAATTTTATAATAAAAAAATGAGGATGAATAATAGTATATTAGAGAACAAGACGCCCATACTAAGTTATCCCGACAGTCTAAACTCTAGTCTAAACTCTAGTATATTGTGAATTATACTAATATTTCAAGAGGCTACGATAAGGACTTTTTCAGAACTTTAAATTAATATTCTTTAAATTAATATTCATACACACTACAGTAAAATTTTCCGTCATTTGTTCTTAGAACGAGCAGTACTCTACGATCCAAACATCACGCAAATAAAGATGAATAGTTTACGAAATCTTCTTTGTTCAAGAAAGCATTGGAAATTGAAAACTGATTTATAAGTGCATCTAGCAACCACTTTGTCATACATTGAATTGTTCACTAAGTTATTATTGTTGCTACTGGGAAGCGGGTCGAATTCACGTCCGTGCATATTTAAAAATTACTTCTACCTGTGTTGAAGACCCCAATATTGGATTTCATATATAAATGTAACTGGATTTGGCATTTATCTCTATTCGGATCTTTCAATTTATCCTCGTTATCAGGTCCTTTGTCATTTTGCTTATTTGGCAAGTTTATATAAAATAAATTCACTGTTGATTCTTTCTGTCAAAGTATAAAAAAAATGTCTCTTTCTTATAAATTTCGAAAATCGGAAATATTAGGTTGAGGTGTTAATTTACTAGTTATTATATAATTTTTAAAAAATTAAATAATTTATAGACAATTTATCAAAAATCAAACAAATATATTTGATCAATTTTTAAGTAATTTATCGATAATTTCTGAAAAATAAACCAACTTCTATAACCATGAATATAGTTCATAAAACATATGTGTTCTTCTCTATTTTATAATTGGAATGTGCACAGAGTTTTAAACTTTTAACAAAAGTTAAATAAAATGGGTTAAGTCATGAGACCCATGCTTAGAAAGTTTAATTTAACAAGAGTTCAAAAAAACTGTAATTTTTACTGTGGCTCATACTTAGCAAGGGTTAAGACCTTACCGCCAATAATAAAAAAAAAACAGTTTTATTAGATATTCTTGTATGATATAAAATAATTTTAAATATTTTATTTCAAAATTGTGATCATACTTTAACAAGGATCCTTTCTCAATTTAATTACTGTGCTGATCATTAAAAACTACTGTACTATTTGGCCTCTTGTCAAGTATTCTAAGAGTAAACAGAAAAAACTAGATTATTCACAATTTTAAAAACAAAATTCAAAAAATAGAATTACTGTTACAAAATTCTGAAAACCAGTCCACAAACACACCCTTAAGGCCTTAACCATAAGACATGCGACAGCATAACAAATGACAAAATAAATTATTAGGGACCTCGTGGATTAATTTAGTGATAGTCGGTCTCTTTCATTTTTTTAAGTAATTGATTTATCTAAAATTTTAATAAATATAAAGATATATATTACCCAATACTAGATATATTTTAATATTTAAATTAAATAAATGAATAATGAAAGAATTTGCATCCGTCAACCACATAACAAATGACAAAATAAATAATTAGGGACCTCGTGGATTAGTTTAGTCCTAGTCGATCTCTTCATATTTTTATTTCTATAAAATTTTAATGAATATAAGGAATTATATATTACCAATATAAATATTATAACATCAATATAAATATTTAAATAAAAAAATATATAAAAAAGAACTTGTATCCGTACCCGCCAACTTAACCCTGACCTCTGAAATTATATAAAATGAACAATTCATCTACAATCCGAGCAAGTCCCTCACTTTGTATTATTTCACATACCACACTCTCTTCTCAAATGTACCAATTGGTCACTAGTCACATCACCCAAAAGTCTCTTATCAATGTGTCATGATGATAATCTATGCCGTATCATAGTGCTATCTTTCAGAATTACTGCTCTGGGTTCTTGCAATAAGTAATACTCCCTCTGTCCCTCCCATTTGTTTACACTTTCCTTTTTTGGATATCCCATCCAATTGTTTACATTTCAAAACTTTTCAAAAATAGTAAGGTTTTTATAATTTTTAAAATAACTACATAAACTACTTCTCTCCACTATACCCACTTTATACATATAATATTAATCGGTCCCACTACTTTACTCACTTTTTTAACTTTCCTCCACTATTTTATCATTTTTCTTAAACTCCGCGCCCCACCCAAATGTAAACATTTGGGAGGGACAGAGGGAGTAATAATAATGTTAGAGGTATTAAATTGAATATCAAAATTTGATTTGTGACGCCAATAACTTGGTAATTTGAGATATTTTTATTGGTGAAATTTATATAAATTCAAGGTACATAATTATTAACTAATTTATAGTCATCCAGTTATAATAAGAGAGATTTGGAATTAATTTTGTAATTTGAGAACTCTAGATTTGTTCAAATATAAGTGAAAATTCCTGGTAATAATTGTTACTGTAAAACCGAACCCGGGCTTCTATAAATAAGTTGATTTAGTTCATCAAATTTACACACACTTATGTTTCAATAAATGGATTCATCTTCTTCAACTCTCCTTTGCAACCCTTCTTCCTTCCAAACCAAACAAAATATACTACCAGCACAGTTCATGTGGCCTAAAGATGACTTAGTTAACGAGGTATATGAAGAGCTCAACGAACCTTTAATAGACCTTGCCGGATTTTTCAGCGGCAACAGTGGAGAAACTATTAAAGCCTCGAAGCTCCTCCACACCGCTTGCATAAACCACGGGTTTTTCCAAGTCAAAAACCATGGTGTGGAAGAATGGCTGATTTCCGCCGCGCACCGGGAGGTAGATGCTCTGTTTAAGTTGAGAAATGACAAGAAAATGAGCCTGAAGAGGAAGGCTGGAAGTATTTGGGGCTACTCTGGTGCACATTCTGACCGGTATTCGTCCAAATTGCCCTGGAAGGAAACGTTCTCGTTCAGATATGATTATGGAAGTTCGGCGACGAACGAAATGGTTCATGAATATTTTACCTCTGTCATTGGAACAGAGTTTGAAGAAGCAGGGTGAGTCCGAGACAAACTATACCTTACCATTTTTATTGTTCTTTTTATCTTGTTTTATTAGTTACCTACATTAGTTACATTAGTTATTTTGCTGAACCAGGCCCTAATCTCCTTTTTTTTTGTGGGAGGTGCCCGAACCTCTAACTAATCTATATCTCTTCTTTAAAACCTAATACCAAAAATTTATATATGATGTAAGGGTTCTTCAAAAATAAGAATTTTATTGAGAGGAAACACTCAAATACCATATTATCAAATTTTCAAATTTTGGTTATCACTAAATAATTGATTTGATTTATGTCATTGGGTTAGATTTTCAACCATTACAACAATGTAATTGTACAAGATTTATTATTTTATTTTAGTACTTTGATATCATCGAGGTTTGAATCCATATAACTACATGGTTGTATACTTTTTATTTTTATTTTTTATTTATTTTCCTTCTCATTTCAAATTCAATTCTTCACAACCATATAATCTTATTATATTTATTTTAAACTCCACACTCACAAGATTATCGACTACTAGCCTAGTACTAAGAGCATCTCTAATAGTCTACTACCTTATTCTTCATAATAATATTAAAATTATGGCTCTTAACAAGTTAGTACATATTTCAATGTGCCTAACTCCAACAATACTCTTTATATTAGCTCTTTATTCATAAATTTATTAATAAATCAATTCCACTGTTACCAAAGGTTGTGCAATAATTGATGGACATTAAAATTTTTAATAATAAAATATAAATTAAGAAATACTAATTGCTCTTAAAAAAAGAGAGAGAAAAGACTTTTAGAATTTTAAAGAGGCTCCGAGAGTCTCTTAGAACTTGATTTGAGTTATAGTTAGAGTTAAGAGCATACTTAAAAAAAATACTAATAGAAATGCTCTAAATTAATAGTACTGATTTGGAGGAGGAGTATTTATGAATAAATGCTACAATAATTGTGAGCAGACAAGTTTTGGCGTGGTGGGTGCAATGCATGGATGGGTAACTCTTTTTAAGGTACTGTGAAAACATTTTGGAACATGACAGCTAAACCCGAAAGACGACATGTTAGCTGGTGTATACATACCACTAAGTAATAAATGGATGATAAGTGAGTTGAGCTTTTGAAAAGTCCCGCGAGGAAACCTGGTCCTCAAAAACACATGCACCCACAGAGAAGCCAGGTGAATAGGGTGTGAACAAGGGCCAGAGAATTTTTAAAGGGCCCAACTACATGCTTACACAAAGTACGCTCATATGGCCTCAACTGTCTATGACCTACCTATATCATATTATATATCCCCCTCCATTTTTCTACACTTTTTTTTTATATTCCTCTCAATTTTTCTGCATTTCAAAACTGTTTAGGAATAGTAAAATTTTATAATTTAAAAATTAACTACATTTTTTTATTTTCCCTCTATTATATACTCACCTTATAAATTAAACTTTTATTGATTCTAATACTTTACTCTCTTTTTTTTTTTACTTTTTCTCAATTAATTAACATATTTCTTAATTTTTGTGTCTAAGCTCAAATATAATGTAAACCATTGAGAAGTACACAGTAAGTATTATATATTATACTATACACACACGTGAAAGCCTATATAAATCCGGACATAATCTTGAAATATAATTCAAGTAAAAATGTACTCTCAACTTTATGTCTTTATCTTTGCATATATGTAGGAGCCAAGATGTGACCCTACTTGGTCAGCAGACTTGATGATTTTTGTCATATAATTTGGTAATGAATTTGGGGTGTAGCTTTGGATAAATATAGTTAATCTCAATATTTGACACATGCATGCATGTACTCCACGCCAAGACAAATCATTTAAAATTTCATCAATCTTCACTTGAATTTATTATAGGATTGTGTATCAGTGGTACTGTGCAGCAATGGAGAAACTATCCCTAGCAATATTTGAACTATTGGCGATCAGTTTGGGAGTAGAACAACAACACTTCAAGAAATTCTTTGAAGATGGGACTTCTATAATGAGATGCAACTATTATCCACGGTGCAATGATCCGGGGCTAACTCTGGGGACAGGTCCGCACACTGATCCCACTGCCTTAACCATTCTTCATCAAGATCAAGTCGGAGGCCTCCAAGTTTTTGCTGGTAACAAGTGGCAATCTGTCCATCCCCGCCATGACGCCTTTGTCGTTAATATCGGAGATACATTCAAGGTATACATGTTATTCATTTTCATTATTCTTAAAACAAACATACTTAGAAGTCGAAGTTGAGTAACCAGTTCATTTAAAAAATTAAGATATGAGAGAAAGACCCCAAATGAATTATATATTGTAGGACTATTCAATAATATCCCTCTTATTTTGATATCAAAATTAAGTAGTATATTTGTTAAAATAAATAGATGATAGAAACAGAATAGTATGTCAAATTGTTGAGAAGTTTCAGATAACAAAGGCTGCAGAGACAAAATAGTGAACGGATGGACCAGATATACGTAGCACGTACACCAATTAAATATGTATAAATAATTACATCAATCAGGCAAGTGTTGAAGAAGAACGACAAATGGTAGGTCAAGAAATAAAGGCTGATATGCAATATATAGACACCCGAATACTATTATTTAGCCAAAATTGAAAATGACTAGACACGAGATCATATCTAGTTACCAGCTATTGATCCATTTAGATTAACTGTGAACTTTATGATGTACAATAGATATGCGACAATTGTTGCCAACATCATATGGGCGCACAAGGGATATCATGGTGTACTGATGAGACTAGTTATTGGTTAATGATGAATTAGTTTGACCTGGAATTATAATAATATTATGTATACAGGCACTTACAAACGGGATATACAAGAGTTGCATGCACAGAGCAGTGGTAAACAAGGAGCTGGAAAGGAAGTCACTGGTATACTTTGTGTGCCCAAGAGATGACAAAATAGTGAGAGCAGTGGAGGATCTTGTTGACAAAGAATACGGGACCAGGATGTATCCTGATTTCACGTGGTCCGATCTCTTCACCTTTACCCAAACTCACTACCGTGCTGATAATTCCACACTTGTCTCTTTCTTCTCTTGGCTTCTTCCTGCTCCCACTACTAGTACTAGTCAAGTTTAATCAACTAAACTATATGCTTATCCTTGTTTCTCATGTCCTCTTTTGTAATTTTATTATGTTGCTTTTGTTAGCAGTTTACATGTCTATTTAACTTTGTTTGCTGCCTGCTACTCGCCCTTAATTAGCCCTACAATCCAAACTTTGATTTTGAAAGAACTTTTCTAAGAGAATGGACTTTTAGAAATAAAAATATACACTAATCAAGTGATTACTAGAAAATTAAACAATAAAAAACTCAAGTAAAACACTAATTGCAGGAGTAACATTTATTTGAAAAACAAGACCAGGTTCAAAGCGATAATTGTTTTTTTTGGCTAAGTAAATTGTTATTTAAATATTTAAAGTCAAAGTTAAAAACATTTAAAGTGATAATTGTTATTAACTCTTGAAAATTAATATGACTTCTAACTTAAAGTGAAAAACATTTAAAGTGATTATTGTTATTAACTTTGTGTTTTCTCTTAGAAACTGCAATGGCTATAATGTAGTTGTCCTTTTTAATTTTTGTATATATTAGGCCATTATTAGTTACCTATTAAATTTGATTGGGATCACAATATATTTGCGGATTAGTAATAGGACCCAATATTTGTACATATTATGCCATTGTTTACCTCGGAGACGAAACGTACAAGTACGTGTACTCTATTTTTTTTCTTGGCAGAATACACGTACGTACGTAGTTGAAAGAGTAGATATGCCGGGCCCTCATCTAGAAGTGCCATGATGACAAATTTACCCAACCCGATAAATACCTGATCCGCTTTAATCCGTTTAAATATATCCGAACTCGATATTTTTGGATTTGAATTTGAATCTGGATCTTAGACACAAAGAATCTGGATACAAATTTGAATCTTCGTTGTACTTGTACCTAATCGATACCCGAAACCCAAAATCCTTTCCAACCCGGATCCAAATGCGAAATCCAAAAAAAAATCAGCTAACATATTAATATCTTACATAATTTATAATTATAATACATGGTTATATATATCGAATAATTAAATTTAACATTTATAATTAAACAAACGAACACGCATAATTGAGTTGAACCTTTAACCTCGCTTTAAAAAAGTAAGACCTCGTGATAATATATAAAGTACTACTTTGTATTCTTACCATTTAATGAAAATGTTTTATGTAATATATTTGTATAATAATATAAATTTATTTATTTTTAACTAATTATTTTTAAAATATACTAATTAATGCCGAAACCCGAAAAAACTCGAAAGATCGGATCTGGATTTTTATTTTCAATATCCGGACCTGGACCCGCAACCAAACTGAACTGGAACATAACAGATCTGATTTGAATCTTACGAAACCTGATCCGATCTGACCAATTGCCATTCCTACTAGAGAGTAAAAAATTCACCAGCGCTAAAATTGATAAAAGATGTTAAAACGTAAAAGTAACACTTTCCTATAAAATAAATAGATAATATTTATTTTCCAAAGAGACAATTATTTTAACAAACGGATACTCGATCTAAAACCCGAAGTTTTGGTTATATTAAATTCAAAATTTTGGATCTTGATTTGAATTTGAATTTTAACGATATTGAACCGATACCCGATCCGAAATTCGAAACATAATCCAAACCTAAAACCCGATTAAAACGCTACACATAAATAATATATTATATGTTATATTTTAGAACTAATCATGTGATTCATTAATTTTAGTGAATTATAATTGTTTATTTTAATATCAACTTTTATTATTTAAGATACACTTTTCAAATATTTACAACAAAAAATCATTTGTGATTAATACTGAATATTATGTCTTTTAATGTGTTTGACTACTAATTAATTAATATATTTTAATTTTAGCTAATATTTAAATATAATTAACGGTAGTTTACATGTATAAATAATATTAAATTTAACTATACTATTTATAATCTTGGATAAATGGTTGTCCCTGATACTCCACCAAAAGCATACGCAGTTGTCTGTTTTATTTTTATACAATTTTTTTTTGTATTTTCCTCTTTAGTGCCTGCATTTCGTAAATAATAAATTTTATAACATAAAAATTGATCAAATTATTTAACTATTACCCTCATTTAATATTTAAATATTAATTAATTTCACAAATTAAATCACTTTTCAATTTTCTTTTCATCAAAATATTTTTTTTAAACACCGTGTCCCACCATTATTTATGTATACTAATCGTCTAGTCATCTACTCAATAGGTGCCACGACCCCTGTATATACGGAGGTAGTATTTATTTTGTTGGAAAATCTTAAAAATGCCAAATATTTTTTCCAGATTTTTTGTCTGTTAATATGTATAATTACTAAATTTTCTAATAATAATATGAATCACGCGTACATATATATGCGTCCTAACTCAAAACGCGTCAGATATATGACATGTCATGTGAGAAAAAAAATTGAAAATAAATTTGGATTACTTAACACTACTTTTATTCTCCTCATAGTGTTTTTTCAATACACTTGAGTGAGTATAAAAAGTACTTTGATGTTTGATGTATCTCACTGCTTTATAAAATAAGACATGGGATTATCACATGATTATCCCATTAGTTTAAAGTTTAAAAGATGGCTCCATTTATCCCATTTAATTTAATGTGAATTACTTTTTTATGTCCCAAGAAATGAATGTTTTATTTATAATGATTATTTTAATCATCCATTCATGTATTACACTTATTTAACAATTAATATTTATTATTTCATTTTTGTGGTTGTAATTAAACTCAAACGTTATTTTATTAAAAAACGTACAATGATGGCATTGAACAGAGGAATATAATTTCAAAATTTTCTTTTTGCTATTCTTTCCAAAAAATAATGTCATGCACCACAAATTTTCAGAATAAGATTAAAATTCTACTACAAAACTTACTGTACTGTAAGAATAGAAGTAAAGTATTGAGCCTAAATATGATCACGTCAGAGCATATGCACCGCTCAATTTTAAAATTGATTCAGGAGCTTTTTTAATATTTTGCTGTCAAGTGAATATGCAGCGCACTAAAAACTACTCCACTTATTAATGATCCATCAATTTAGTAAGCAGCCCGTTGATTTTCACTGGAGTGTCGAACGACCATTAATCTATGAATCCCCCATATTTTGCACTCCTTTTTCCTTTATAATGCCTATATTTTTGCTAGTAACGGTCACTTTTTTTTTTGCCTATAAAAGCTAGACCCAATGTTCATTTCTAACACAAATTTTTACACATTCATATTTCCTTACAAAAATTTTAAACACTCATATTTTGTTACAAATTTTGTGTTTTTTATAAAATGTGTACTATTTGGCTCCCTTCCGAAAAATTATAATTATATGTTTCGTGGGCACGACAATCTGTTTATCCGATCACCGATCGATATTCGAACAAAAATAATTTATGGGGGCGAATTCACGAGGATTATGAAAAAAATTGGTGTGACACTCTGGAGAATCTTCATGTCGAACCACGTTCAACAGTTGTTCTTGACTCACATTAGGCACCATTGAAGAGAGCATTAAAAAAATGGCAATGTGCAAAGTATCAAGATAGTAGATATAGTGCAAGAGAAACCAATTTGGTAGATTAGGTAAATTTATATATATATTTTTAAATAAGTTTTTATATTATCCATGTGCTAACTTAGTATCCAAAATTTGTTATTTTTGTAGATAACTCAGGCACAAGCACTATATTTCAAAGAAATGAATAAGACATTTGATAAATGGGAATGTTATAAAGCAGTTGCGGCATATCCTCAATTTGTAAACGTTCCCACCACTTCTCCTCTATTTCAACGAAATTTTCCAACAAAAATGGAATCACCAACCAATTTGAATAGTGATGATTGCATTGATAAAGAAGGTTTTACAACTCCAGAGTCTAATCGAGAAACAGAAAGTCCTTCTAGCTCGGTTAGACCGATGGGAGTAAAG
This sequence comes from Apium graveolens, assembly GCF_009905375.1. NCBI lineage: Eukaryota > Viridiplantae > Streptophyta > Magnoliopsida > Apiales > Apiaceae > Apium > Apium graveolens. The sequence continues at coordinate 59,235,757 of NC_133649.1, forward strand.
GCGTCCAAACATGTAAAAAGGAAAGGAAAGTCACGTATGACCGAAAAAGAAGGGGTGTTTATTACTATTTTCAACAATATGCAAAGTCACCAAAAACAACTAGTGGATGCCAATATCAAAAGAGACGAGGAAACCCTTCAAATATCGAGGGAGATGTTAGAACTTGAGAAACGAAAAGAAGTAAGGCAGGCAAGACTTGATGCACTTGAGGAACGGAAAGAAGCAAGATTGGAAAAATATAAGGATATTAAAGAATTAAGGGAGGAAACAAATATCATGACAATTGATACAAGCCAAATGACCCCGAATACGAAAAGACGGTTTAAAAGAAAGAAGTTTGGGATCATGGAACAAGTGAATCAGACTACTACTGGCAGTGCTTATGTTTCTCACTTTGATGATGATTTTTATGATAAGATTTAGCTATTATGTTTTTAATTAAGTTATGTTATCTGTTTTTTAATTTCAACTATGTTTGTTTCTTTTGAATTCAATAAAATAAATTTATATAAATCACCAATTCGTACATTTCAAGAGATAATAAATTGACAACTACTGATTAGCTTCTATTGCCTAATTGTGCTCCACCAAATCATTTTGAAGCATTGTATGGATATAAGTTGATTTCAAGTTCTCAATACGATCCCAAAATGCTTGTTGGTTTCTTCCATTTTTTGTACTGGTGCAAAAGGAATTCGAACTCCATTAATATCTATTGGCCCATCATAAACCTGTATTGATGAGATTGCGAAGCTGTATGAACAGTAGACGTGATAACTCAACACTAGAATAGGACAGGTGAATAATACTATGTGTACACAAGAAATCGGAAAGAAATGAAGACAATGCAAATACAAAGAATCAAAAGATTAGAAGAAAGCTTGAAGTCTGTTTACAGGTCACTGAAAAAAGTTCATTAATATGTTCATGCCTCAGTGAAGAATAAAGGTCAAAGACTTTAAGGGTTTCAGAAATGTTGAAGATTCAATTTAAAAGTGCCACAAGAAGATTTCAGCGTATCATCATTGATTGAAGATAGACAGTGTTCGAAGTATAGAAATCTGAAGAATTGGAGATAGGGTATAGACAGAGGTTAAAGAAGACATCTGAAGTCTTGAAGTTATACTCACTGAAAGGAGTTCATTTATATGTTCAAGCGTTAGTGAAGAACAGTGAATGAAGTATTCAAGATTGTAATAACAATAAAGATATTATCTAAGTACCAGAAAGACTTTCAGTGAAAGTACATTTGTTTATTGACAGTCAGTATTCGAAGCAATAAGGTTGTTGCAAGCTTAACAATACAATCAATGATATAATACGAAGAAAGGAATCTAAGTATTATCATTAGGAATCTAAGTATTATCATTAGGAATATTGACAGACCAGTCGTACTAAGCGTCAGTGTTTCGTGAAAGGAATCTAAGTATTATCATTAGGAATATTGTTAAGTGAGGATTCGCATCTAGAAATACAAGATGGTTTATACGAAGACTCAGAGAGAAGACTTGAAGACTGGACAGTTTAAGGGTTAAAGCGTTCGACATAAACTAAGTCAAAGTGATCACTACGTTGTAGTAGGAGTCACTGAGACCATTCTATTGCTTAGTAGGAGCAAGAACATTGAAGTACAGCTCATAACCTAAGTACAGGAATTGGTTTTGACCTAGTAGGAGCAACAAGGAAGAAATGAGAAAAGAAACTAACTCATAAATGCTTCTTCTACACCCTCGGTCACAACTTAGATTGTTTCCAAGTCAAGAAAATATTATAAGTCATAAGTGGTTTCCACTAGAGAACCTAGGTCGCAACTAAAGATTCCAAGGTGAGCTAGGGTCTCCAATTAGCCTACACTAGTGGGTAGACACTACTAGAAATAGTGCCTACGACATCACCCCTTTAACATCAGTTAGAAATGTCACGGATGTTAAAAGTAATTATAACATCGAACATTTCAGAACTGATGTTAAAGACGTTTTAAGACATCACTAGGTAAAATAACCGATGCCTACTGTCTTTTTAAAAAAAAACCCGCTTCTTACTTTCCCACGTTGATACACCAAAAAGTTTCCCCCCCTTAAACAAAAATTTTATTTTTCAGTTTTCCCCCTTTGACCGAAAAGTTTTTCCCCCTTTAACTAAAAAACAATCTCTCGCAGTCTATCTTCTCTCTCACTCTCATTGTCTCTCTTCTCTCTCACTCTCTCATCTCTCTCATCTCTCACAGTCTCTCTTCTCTCTCATCTATCATTGTCTCTCTTCTCACTCACTCTCTCTAAATCTAATTATACCCATCTCAAACCTCTAAAATCCCTAATTTGTACAAACCCTTAATTAAACTTGATTAATTCATAAATCGAGCTCGATTGATGCTAAATAACCTTGAAAGAAGTTAGGTCTACTCGATTAGTGTGAGAAAAGTATGCTTATTTTTAACTTATTTTAAAATTTTATGTTTTTATTTTAATAGAGTTTTGTTCACGGGTCTCTAGAGCTTTGTTAATCTTGAAAGAAGTTGGGTTTGCTCGATTAGGTAAGATTTCACTATAATTTTACATGCATGTGTATGTATTGTTACTTTAATAGATGCATATATATATTGCTTTGTATGTGATTGTGTATATTGGGTCTGCTCCTTTACGTTTAAATTTAGTTGTGTTATGTGCTTGTTTAATTATGCGTATTAAAAGCATCCGGTGATGCATACGTTATGTGTATTGTATAATAGTTATAATTATATGTTAAATATAATTCTATATAAGTAAATAACTATGTGTTACTTCTTAATGTTTCAAATGAAAAACATGTAAGTTGTTGTTTGTCTTACAAATATATGGACAAATATTGGATTTTCAAAGATGGGGATTCTTTAAAATACGAGATAGGGGTTGAAAGTTTCTTAATATTTATAGAAGAAAACTCAAAGGATCCTAAGTACATCCCTTATCCTTGTGGATTTTGCGTTAATTTTAGAAAATATAACGTAAAAGCAATACGGGGTTATTTATATGAAAACGGTTTTAGTTTGGGGTATATTGATTGGATTTGGCATGGAGAAAGTAGTTTTAAGAGTGTTAGGTCATCTGCCGGTAGTACATTTCTACCTAAGGAGCAAATTGTTCAATCCGAAACTGTTGACATTTGTGAAGCTGCTTATAATTCGGAAAATCATGATTCGTATGACTTCAATAGGTTTGTAGCTTATGCAGAATAACTTTTGTATAAGGATAGTGAATGTACGAAGTTAGAGTCAATGTTAAAGCTACATAATTAGAAAGTTAGGTTTGGTATTAGCGATAGTGCCTTCAACGATCTTCTCACTTCTCTTGGTTCTTTTCTTCCTCAAGATCGTGTGTTACTGGTTTATGCGTATGAGGCGAAGAAAACTTTATCTGACTTGGGCCTCGAGTACATTAAATTTCATGCATGTCCAAGCAATAGTATACTCTACAGGGGTATAAATCTTAATGCATCTGAGTGTCTTAAATGCCGTTTATCTCGCTGGAAGGTTGGGAAAGATGGTAAACTTAGGGTAAATAGTCAAGCCAAGGTTATGTGGTACTTTCCGATCATTCCTAGGTTTAAAAGAATGTTTAAATCTCCTGATACCGCTGAATAGTTGATTTGGCATTCAAAATAGCGGTCTAATGATGGTCAGATGCGGCATCCGTCCGACTCTCCTTCATTGAGGAATATTGATTATCGCTGGCCTTCATTTTCTAGTGATCAAAGAAACCTTCGATTAGCTTTAGAGGCAAATGGTCTAAACTCGTTTAATAATGGCCTAAGCAATAGGTACAACTGTTGGCCGGTAATATTGGTAGGTTATAATCTTCCTCCATGGTTATGCATGAAGATGAAGTTTATAATGTTATCAATATTAATTCCTGGTCCATACGAGTCAGAAATCAATATTGACGTATACTTAGAGCCGTTGATTTTTAATTTGAAGAAGTTTTGGGTAGAAGGTGAACGAAATGTCTATGACGCTTATAGTAAATCCTATTTTACTTTAAAATCGGTTTGAATGTGGACCATAAATTACTTTCCTGGATATTCAAATATGTCTGGTTATGTTAATAAGGGTTACAATGGTTGTCCCATATGTGGTGATTAGACCGTTGCCAAATATTTAAGTCATAGTAAAAAAAATGTGTTAACAAGGGCATCGTCGTTATTTGGCTGACCATCACCCCTATAAAAGGAAGAAGTTGTCTTTTAATGGAGAACAAGAGCTTCAGCGCCCACGTTCACCCCTTTCTTGTGAAGAAGTGTTAGCACAACATGAACGGATTAAATTTGCCTAAAGAGAAACGAACAAGAATTACAAAGGCTGGATTGATGGCACGTGATCGACAGAGAGATGATGAGATGGAGAGATTAAAGAAGGAATTCACGACGCAAATTGAAGCTTTAAAGGCTCAATTTTCTCCAAATTTATCTGAGAAAGCATCATGTCATAGAATCCTTGAAGAAGGTGAAAAACCAAATGTTGCGAAGGAATTGTTGGTGGCTGAACACGATGATGAACGTGTTGCTTTTGACAAAGTCCATCTGACCCAAAGGTAAGAAAAACATGTAGTATCAATATATGATAGTGCACAAAAGACATTCTTGCAGAAATTATTTTTTTATGTCTTTCCTTATAAATGTAGGGTGCACAAAAATGTGAGCTGGATGTGGACTAATATCGAGGACAAGGTTGCATTTGGCATGGTTTTGGAAGACTCGAATATGGCCAAATCACTACATAGAGTGCCTATGCCAGCTGGATGTGTTCGTGTTTTAGTGGAAGGCAGCATCCAAGAAGAAGCATTTGTTCCCGTACCCGTACATGGTGAAATAGAGACGGCCCGCCAAGCTGTTGGCTCACATTTAGCATGGCCTCGAGACATGGTAATCTTCCCGACTGTGATAAAAAGGTATGTTGACGCCAATAATTTCTCACATTATGTTCAGAAAGGGGTTTATTTGTAATAAATGATTTATTAATTAATTTCAGAAAAAGGTTAAGGAAACACCTTTGTCAAAATCAAAAAGTGAGTTACTGTGCCTGCAAGAAAAATTTGGCAGTGCAAAGCCACATAAGAACGTGCCGAGTTGCTTCAGTTTGTTATACAAACATGCGAAAATATTCGTGAAAGCTACTGGAGCCTCGATATTGATTCCTTGGAATGCAGAGATCTTTAGAGTAGAAAAAATAATATTTGTTTTGCATGAAAATATAATTTTCTTGTTAGAGTATGACTTGATCGGACAATCTACAATAGCGGCATACATGGCGTAAGCAAAGTTTTATTTTAATTCTTTTTCTTCTACACAAATACACGCTGATTAGCCCATTTTTTTTAGATACTTGCATATTATGGTCACTGAGAATGATGATTTAGATTTGTTTGCCTTCTGCGATCCTGGAGTTACATTTGCCCTCAAAAAAGGTTTTGAATCTTACATTGTCAATCGGTTGAAAGAGGGGAATGTTGAATATGTATTCTTCCTGCCACATAACGAGGGGTAATTTTTTACTTTGTTACAATTTTTAGGTAATTTTTTGCCATATATTCTAACTTTATTATATTTGGTGTAAAAAACAGTAAACATTGGATTTTAATCATAATATGGGAGGGTGACATCTATATTTGCAATCCTTGTCTCAACCCCATCATTTTCCTAAGTTGGAAAAAGCACTATCAAGGTAATCTTTACATACATGTTTCAGTTTTGATATATATGCTTTTGATTATTTTTAGGTTTTTTTGACGTTATGTCATTCTATCATTTAGCGCAATAATAAACAAGCCTGCAAAAAAAAAGAATCTTGTTGTAAGTTTTGCACTTTAGTTTGTTTCTCCAGATTGGTGAAGTCCCTTTTTTTTGCTTCTGACTTTGGTTTTTGTTGTTATTATAAAAAGGATCGCCCAAATAGCCCGGTGGTTATGAATGCGGCTACATCATCATACGCTATATGAAAGAAATTATTTCAGACAGAGAAATGACATTTAGTACTAAGACATATCTAATTCACGTGTTAACAATTAAAATAAACAGATCTACATATATATTTTACGAATTTTGCTAATTTCTTGTCACGTTTATTAAAAATTAGTGGGCGACTAAGACCCGTTTATCTTATATGATGGACGAGGTTGATGACGTGCGAATGGAGGCCGCAGAATATATTCAAGTAGTTGATATAAAATTTTTAAAGCTTGACTTGCTTTTTTCAAACTAGTAAAAGGGAACCATATGCTTTTGCTAGTTAAAACTTTTGTGGTCGGTTATTTGGTATTTCTAAATATGCAGCAGGAAGTGCTACTTGTTTTGGTTTCGCTATGTTGGTAAATTTTAGACTTAAGCTGTATAAATTTTAGTTTAGAATATGAAGATGCATGGATGAAGTTGGTATGGGGGTTGGATTTTGGTTGTATGTAGGGATGTTGGTCTGTTTGGATGTTGGTTGTTGGATGTCGGAATGGTTGGATTTTGGTTGTATGTATGGATGTTGATTTAGTATTTTTTTTTGTTTTTGTCTGGGTTTATGCACAATTAAGCAGGCTTATTTTCTCAAAAAAAAGAACTCAAACATCGGTTCCTGTTATAAAACTAATGTCAAGCAACTAAAAACACATCATCGGGTTATACTAAAAATGATGTCTTATTTAACAAAACAAATCGAATTTAGGAATAAAAATGATGTCTAAAATGTTAAAACACATCGACTTGTGCAAGTTTATATAAAAGTAATTGAATTAAACAGATGTCTTTCAGTACATAGTACATCGGTTTTACTTAGTTTAGCAATGTGAAAGTTCCTAATAACATCGTTACCCTAACATAAACCGATGACTTTCAGAATAATGTAAATAGGAACTTTCACATCGCCAACCTAAGTGAAACCAATGTGATATGTCATATTTAACATTGGTTCTATGTAGCAACCGATGTACTGTACAAAGTACGACATCATTTTTGTTAAGAATATGATGTATATCAGTATAATGTTCTTCCTTGTTATATATTTATAGTCCTTCTTAACCTCCTAATTATCAGTTTTCACAATTTAGTTTTAACATGTTATGAAAAATAAGGGTTAAATATACATCAGTTTTTTAAGAAAACTGTTGTCTATTTATGCCTTTAACATCGGCTAAAAATCGATGTTAAAGACCATGATCTTTCTCTACACATGCGAAGACATCGGTTTGAAAAAAAACATCGGTTTATGACCGATGTCTAAGGGCATATTTCGAGTAATGAGAAGTCGCAACTCAGCTCAGAAACTAAGGCAATTTCTTTTCCCTAGCTGCAAGAGGTCGCCAGTTAGCTACTAGAAATGCTTAGTCGCAACTTATGATTTTCTAAGTTAAAAGTCCTCTCTCTAGGAGTTGTAGTTGCCAGTAAGGTTTCCAAGAATCCTTGGAGTGGCCACCTAGCTCCTCTAATCAGTCAATTTGCAACCTAGGGCATCCATGGTGGAATGCAGTCCCAAGTAAAGCCTTGTCCTATCACTAACCAGTCGCCACTTAGAGAAAACTCCAAGGCAACTTCTCCTGGTGATTAGGAAACGCAAGTTACATGTTCAAAGGCTCCTTGTACTCGCCATTAAGGGCTTGGAAAATCAATTCAAGTGCAAAAATCCTTCATGTATGCGCAAGTAAAGAAATGCCATCGCAGGGAAGTAAGTTTCTCTCAGCCACTACTTTATTTATTGATCAATTTATTTATTTGGCTAATATTTAGCCACGTAATTAATATTGATATAAAAGTCTACAAAACATAAGAAGAAAGAGGACAATTGATTTTATATTTGTTCTGTTCATCTTCTCTCCCACGAGAGCTGATGAAATAAGAAACAAAGAATTACAGAGAAGCTCAGTCACATTGAATATCCGTTTAACTTCTCATCGGAGAAATGTTATAATACCCGATTTAATTCTTGATTCATTGGGACATTATTATCTTTATCTGATAAATAGATCCTTAGACAAACAAAAGCTAAATCATTGTATAGGATTTAATTTGTATATCTTTGTAGAAGCAGGAATATTGTTGTTCTTGGATTGTAGCCGGTTAATTCATTTACCGGAGAGTAGCAACACCCCTGACAATTTATATATGAAGATATACTTCCCTGAATATCTTGTGTCCATTACTTTATGGTCCTAAACACTATTCACCACAAGAACACGGAACCACTAACCGAATACTAAATTATATATCCGTAAAAGATTCAAAGGAATTTTTTTTAATCTAGTGAGTATCGTATTTAACCCCCCTTCTACAATACTTCGGGACCTATTTTTTTATCAATACTTGTTGATCGATATACATACCAGATCCCGTGTGTTAGCCCAAACAGTCAAGTTCTCATATTTTTAGATTTTTTAATTTTTAAAAATTATCAACTCTGGAGATTTTGTAATTTTAAATAATTTGAACTTATCCAAGACAAAGGTTCTCAAAGGATTGGTAGACTCAAGATTCCTCCGAGCATTAAAGATGATTTTAATCTTTTGAAGAAAACGAAGACCATGTGCTATACAAACGGAAAATTCCCGATAAAGGAAATTGAAGATAATGGTTTTCTTATTCCAATGAAGCTGTTTTCAAGACCTACGGAAGAAAATTATGGAATTTCCTTATAGGCTTACTCCACAGGATACCACTGGATTTTCAGATGCAGAAAAGGAATGAATTTTATATGGGTACAATTTTTCTCAAAGATTTTAAGATAACTCTAATGATTACAAATTATACAGTCATACAGTGGTTTGTAGCAATGCTAAATTTATCCGTAAATCAAAGAGATCATAAAGAAAAGAATCGAGAAGGTTAGACAAAATAGTGTGGACATTCAAACATTTTAGTTACAGGCATTAAAGCTGGAACCTCCAAACAGAATAGAAGAGTTATTGATTGTTGAATTAGAGGAAGCTCAGGTAGATGATAGTGATTTGTATACTTCACAAAACCTTGAGGGACTGGACTACTAGGGAGTGTTACATATGTCAGGGAAGTTTAGTCGCATCATATTCATAATGAGTGCATAAGCTATATCTAAGGATCATGCATATCTATTCTGAAGCAAAGACTCTTAAAGATTTAGTTGAAGAGGTGGTTACGAGACTAAGATGGAGACATAAACAAGATTCGATAGTTACAGTTCTGACAAGATATATGTAACAAATAGTTATCAGGGGTTGTGCTACAACATAACAAGAAGCTTGACAAACAAGGATGGGTAAAGACTCAGTTCACAAGTTGAGAAAAAGGTGGAATGTTTTCTTAAGGAAGCAGCTAGTGAAAACTTATAATGCATAAGAAAAGAGTTGGGATGGATCAGATGACGAAAAGGAAGATCATGAATATCTTGCTTTCATAAAAATCTCTGAAGATAATCCAACTCACATATCTCGGGTTTCAATTTCTTGAACCATTACAATATTTTGCTCTCAATATTCAATGCATGTTAAGATCTTAGTGTTTAAATATTTAACACTCACACAAGCATGATAACATCACACATAGATAATGCTGAACTAGTTCTCTAGAATATTTTTCTGGTAACTAGTAATGATATTTAACTTGTGCAAGATACTTTAGATGATCTTAAATATTTGTTTGAATATTTGTTGAACATGATTAATTGCTTTAATTTAGATATACTGTTTTCAGCATATAAGACCTTTGTTAAACTTGTTTTCAGTTTCCTTTATATAATATGATTTACTCATTTTATCTGAATTATTTGTTAAGGTATATAAGTTTACAAGTTGGATAGAGACAGTAAATGTCATACAATTAAATAGGATTAGTGAATTACTTGTTAATTCTTTGTGTTCCATATCATGCATGCCTTACTTAATTCTTATGTGTAATATTTATGAATATGTATTTTTAAAGCAATGCTTGCGTATTTCAATGTCATGAATGCATGTCTTAGTACTTGCATTAATTGTAAAAAAATATGTTTAAGAATTATAATAGGGCAAAGACTGCTAGTCTTCGTTATGTAAGCTTGGAATCATTTTTCTCCAAGCCTAGGGACAATTTTGTCAAGGGTATTAAAATGGAGAAAATGGTCAGTCAAAGATAAGAATTAGCATGTTAAGGTTGAAGTTGTTGTTCTGTTAATAGCAAAATATTTAATCCATCTGGACCCAAACTGATAAGTTGAGTACCAAGAACTATTAATCCATTTGTGAGTGCTGGACATAACAGGTTAATTGATTCGTATGTATTCTTGGTAATTGACGTCAAGGCATATGATCAAAAAAAAGCCTCACAATCAAATGTGATTGATAAAAGCTATTTCATCAATAATCTTTGGAGATGACAGCAAAGGTTTTCATTACGGGACAAAGCTATGCAAAAAAAGAATGTCATCATGGGTTTAACAATTGGTAAAACTGATAACAGCTAATCATTGGTGTCACTGATAACAATTGGAAGCATCTTTCTTGCTGACGAATCAAGGCACAAATGTTCTTATTAGATAGTTTTCGAAAAAAGGATAAAATATCAATTCAATGAAGGAGTAGTGTTTCATTCCAAGCAGGAAGGTTGAGAAGCTTGCTCTTGTAAGAGTAAGGAAAGGATATGCTCGTAGCTAAACTGGCTAAACTGGAATCTCGGGATAAGGCAAAGTCAATGGTTTCTATTATAAATCTTCATCTGAAAAAAGTTTAGTTATGTCATTAGAAGATCTCACCATTGAACATCAACACAAGGAACTCTTTTGTAAAAAGGTATTAGTGAAAGGACTGCTTCATCTGGAATTCAAAAAGGATGAAATATATGAGGCATGTCAGAAAGAGGATTCAGAGATAACATCACATAAAATTAATGACATGATTAACATTATTGAGCCGCTTCAGATGATACAAATGAATTTCTACCAACCAGTCAATATCATGTCTTCATCAATATATAGATATATCTTAGTGATGATTGATGACTACTCTTAAAACAAAGTTGTTGTTCGTGCATTCTAAAGATAAGAGATCACAGATGGTAATTGATCATATCAAAGGATGGTCAAGCTAGAAGCAATTGTAGAGATAATATTCAGCACTGGGAACTCCGTGTTAGAATGGAGCGCTACAAAGGAAGAACTGGAACTTGATTAATGCAACAATGACAATGTCAAGCAAATCAAGACTTTTTAAATACCAAAGGCCCGAAGCAGTCAATACAGCTTGCTACAAGTAAGATCAAGCCTTGATTAGGATGTATATATGAAGATCGCTAATGAGTTAATGGCCAACAAAAGTAAACACTGAATAACCTGAAAGTTCTTGGGAGGGAATATTCTACATAAGCAAACAATGAAATGTTTTAATTTGTTTGAAGATCTTGGCATTCACAGCTAAGACTAGTAAGAATATTCTTCATGGCTACTCTGTGGAGTCTACAACTTACAGGGCATTTATGGTTGATCAACATAAGATGATTGAAAGTCAAAATGCATAGTTCAACAACTCCATGCTCCAAGCTGTTACAAGTGAAATAAATGGTACTGATAATTCATATCCAAGCAGTGGATAGTAGTGTAACTACACAACGTAGTACTTCAAACAAAGCCACTTATCAAGGATAAGAATTTTCAGGAAATCGCAGCAACAACTTAAGGGGAGCAAAAGAAGGATCAACTAATCAAACTCAACACCACACTAAAAATTTATAGGACACTACAAGAACATATCTGCTGAGACAAAGGGTTTAAGGTCAAGACCATTCCCAGAGTCTAGTTCTTACGTGATCTAGATGGTGAAGTAATGATTAGCAGGGCTACTGAGCATGAATGATTTTTTCTCTAGTTTTCTGTCTGAAGAGGAAACTAAGAAAGTTACAGAAGCTCTAACAGATCCGTATAGATTGGGTGATTGCAAAGCAAGATGAACTCAATCATCCAGAAAGCATATTGTAGGGGAGCTGTTATCCAAACCAAATGACAATATTGTAGTTGGTATAAGGATAACCAAAAGTCAAACTGGATGACAATGGCATTGTTACGAGGGACAAGGCCAAACTGGATGCTAGGTTATTATCTGGAAGCAGTATCTAACAGAAAGCACCGGTGACGAGACTTGAGGATATTATGACATATATAGTGCCTGATTCACATTCAAACTTCAATATCTATCTGGTGAATGTAAACAAGTGCACTCCTGGTTGGTGAGACAAAAGAAGAAGTAAATACACAACAGTTCATGGACTTTACAGTTGTAGATCAAGTGGACTATATATATATATATATATATATATCTTCTTCACAAGCTCACTTCAGGTTGGTATGAACTAGTATCGTACTCAAGAAATTGTCAAGGATATGGTATAACACTCTAACTGAATTTACAGTTAAATATGAACTAGTAGAGTTTTAATATATATAACTCTCGTTATTACTAGGTACTAACATAATGTTATTATGTATGGTGATATCATGATAATGTTATATGTTGGTCTACTAACAAAAACTTGTGCAAGTTATTTGCTAAGTAATTGCAGAGTAGGTATGGAGGAGCATGTTAGAAAAGTGCAATTCTATTTGGAATTACTACAAGCAAGCCAAAAGAATAATTATTTTAAAAACACAAGTAAACCAAAAGAATGATGGCAATACAAGTAAGTTAAGGATCTTTTGAAGACGTAAAATTTGGAAGATTCCGAACATGCCATAACTACTTATCAACAGAAACCCCTAGAGCCTGATCAGTGCAACTCAGGTATAATGACAAGCTATAGAGGTATGACCAGCTCACTCTTTTACTCAAATACAGATAGACAGTATGTAATGTTCTTAAGATGCCAAAGTACAAGTTTTTAAGTGGATACTAGAGAATCCAATCTTATAGCTATTAACAATATTTTTAGATATCTTAAGGGACTACCAACTCTTGGAGTATTGTACCCTAAAGATATTATACTTAACATGTTTGGCTATATAGATATAAATTACACAGGTTGTAAGAAAGACAGGAGAAGCATCTTTGGAAGCTGCCAACTTAAGTGACGGGAGAAGCATTTTAGGAAGCTGTCAACTTCATGGAAGAAGATGGATTTCTTGTTATGATGAGAAATAACTTCAACTCCAACAACTCTGTGGAACACTCTAAGTCAGTGCACCTTCACATCAGGTGTTATTACTTTCGAGAGCATGTCTTTTAGTCAAAGAGTTACTTGTAGAAACGTTTACTAAATCACTTGATAAAATTAATTTTTCAAGTATGATTTGTAAATTTGGGATACTAATGATTATATATTAGTTGGAAATCCCACTTGCAGGAAATTCTTTAAATAAGTTCACAAGTATTAAAATTTTCAATATTTAAGGGACTTGTGAATTTATCAGTAATCCAGTACCTTGTACTTAGTGCTACTATCTTGATTATCATGAATACAATGTCTTATACATTTGTGGTAGTTAAGTCTAATAACATTAGGTTTGAACATTATTTTAATTATATTAAAATAATATGTAGCACAGTTATTTGTATCTTGTATGAATAATTGTGACATTTTTAGTACTAGTGATAGTACTTAGAATTTTTGTTCGAAGTAATCAATGATCATTTTTAAAATCACTAATATTAGAACTTAAAGTATTTTCGAAGTTATGTGTATAAAACTCTCAATATTTTATATGTGTGGGAAATATTTCTAAAATCACTAATTATCTAGAAAATAATTGTCATGTGTATAATTCATATATTTTATTGGTAATTTCTAGGACAATTAGAAGTATTTAAGTGCTACTATCTAACTCATAGATATTTAGTATTTATTTATTATTTATTTTAAGTAGGTTGGGTTATGGAAATTGAAGCAATTCAATGATTTTATTTGCTCCATAATTCAAATCAACTTAAAATAAATAAGAAGCATGATTAATTATAACTAAATCTGTTAACAGTTGACATCTCACTACACCAAAAACAGCCTTCTGTAACCAAAAAAAAGTTATAATAGGGCCCCTAAATTGTTACCAAAGGCCAAAAAAAGCCAAAGGTAACATAAAATTTGTTAGGTTTTTCGCTGATACCTTAGGATACCTAAGGTAACATATGATCCCCCTATTATAACATGTATATTTATGTTACCCTAGACCCATATGATAACGTAAAACATGCCTTTGTAACCTAAATATATGTTACCTTAGAGTGACACAAAGTTTTTAAGAAAGTGGGACCCAATATGGACCCCACACTGTGGTGACGTGGCATGATGACATGGCATGCTGACATGGCATTTGCGGGGCACATAGTGCTGACGTGACATTTATGGTGCCTACAGTGCTGATGTGGCTTGTTGCCTCTATACTGACGTGGCATGTGGGTCCCATTTTTTGCTGATATATTTTTAGTACCTATGGTAACACTTTAGTAGCTAACACTTTAGTAGCTAATGTAAACACTTTGAAAAGCTACTGTAACATTTGTACCTAGGCTATTGTAACAATTTAACAGCCTATTGTAACATTTAAAGATAGAAAAATGAAAATGTTGATACTGAAAATGGAACAATCCCATATTATTTTTACATACCACAGTGTACTACACCCAAACCAACTCAAACTACTTAACTAAATCATTACAAATATAAAGTTATGGCAACTACAATATGTTAACAAAAAATTATTGGCTTTTTGTATGGTAACATGTGAAAAGGGGCAGAATCCGCCATTGTGATTTCATTTGCATTGCTTCCTACAGATTGATTTTTGCTGGCCACAGTTGCTCACCTGCATTTTATATAAAAATAAACAACAAATAATATCTTTAGCTAAGTGTCCTTCTATAACTCCAAATTTGACATGAAATTAGTAAATTAATGGATATATAGAAGTACCATTTACTAGGAAACAAGAAAATGTTATTCTTCCATTTGATTTATCATGCAAATAAAAGGTATGCATCGGTCTCAACTTACAACTGAAACTGGTATAATTGTTTAAAATTCGCTAGAGGATCAAAATGGTTGCAAAGATTGACATATCCAGAGATAAATTCTATATTTCATGTTTAAAGGGTCTACATCATTAATTAGACCTTTTTTAATGAAGATTCAAAAATACATATTAAAATAACATTAAACGAAAGATGTTAATCCAGTACCTGTATGCGGCATCAACAACAACAAATGGGTGGGGACTTAGCTCACCAAAGGTCGTACCTTAATATTGGGCCATCATATGGCTATCATAAAGATGTGGCAATCTTCTAAAAGGGTTTACAATAATTAATATATTTTCCATGTAAGTCTGGGGCACCATAAAGTTAATTAGCTTCGACCACATTTACTATAGTATAGAAACTGATAGAGCAGACACTTTTAGGTTGGCTAGGTGATTGAAGGATTATGAACTCACATATATTTCTTTGATATCATATCCTGCTTAGAACCCCCGGTTCATACAAATAAACAAGTTTTGTCATATCACCCACTCCCACTCCGTATGGAGGTGCTTCAGCATCCTTGGGGTAAACATTTGAAGCATTGACAATGACCTATAGCCCAAATTTAAATAAAGGCCAGGGAAGTCAGATTAAATAAGCTTGCTCCATGTAAAAAAGTTAGAAGTATAAATACAGAAATTTCAACAGTTTATGCTTGTTTGAGCCCAGTCAATTTTTATTCTGTTAGGGCGAAAACACGCGCTTAAAATTACACGCAAGTATACGCGTTCGCAAGTAGTATAAGATATAAATCAGATTCGTACCCACAAAGACTCTTTTTAGTTAAATAAAGATTATGCACCTATGCAACAATGGTATGGCTATCGCTAAATACTAAGACAATAACAAGTTGAGATGTTTATAATTAAGATTAAACTAACATTCAATTAACTAAGAATAAAAGTGATTGAATTAACTATATGAGACAAACATGGGATTCTAACTTCATTAAATACTTCATTCAAAATTATTGTTCTTAACCTTAGCATGCAATAATGATGACAACTAATCACATAACACGAAACTAGTAAACGCCAACTTTTGTTGTACGAATACCCTACTACCAGACATCTACAAAAGAGATGGAAGCTGAATAGACACCAATTATGTTGAGACCCTATATGTCTATAGAATTTGACAACATAAAGGTTTAATCTGCAAGTTATATATCGTGATTACATAGGGAAAGAAAGATGGTTAAAATTACCTACGAATCATGCATAATAAATACATGAACCTATGCTAGCATGGCAAATTCTAAATCTCTATATTCACTGTCGCTTCAATAGAGATTAACACGCTATCTTATATGTTAGCTACGCACATAAGACAAATAAGCACAACCAATACTAGGATATCAATCAATCACCACACACTAAGATAATGAAACAAATTAACTATAGAAATCCATAAGTAAATCTGTTAGAACCCCACGATAACGATTAGTTCATAATCGAACTCATCATCACCATGGGTTTCAATGAAAACATGATATAAAATAATCTAAGAATATTAGGGTTTAAGACAAATCGATAACAAGCATCAAAGGATCGCCTAAATTGAAGAATAAAAAAAGTCTTCTTCTCCGTAGCCGTCTTGTGCTCTTCTAGGTCTTCTTAATGCTATCCATTGGCTATTTGTTGTTAAAAACGTCTTTTTATGGGTATATATAAGCCCCTAGTGGACCTGGACCCTCAAAATCATCAATTTCTACTAATATCAGGATTCTGGGGCAAAAAGGGTGGGACGGCCGCGCTAAAATCAACGCGGGCGCACTGGTTTTTTGGCAAGAAGTCGGCAGCGGGCGTGCTGGTTTTGGGGGCGGCCGCGCAGGGTTTCTGGATTTTTCTGCTAATTCTTCTTTTGGCCGTATGTTGAGTTCTGCTCGTTAGAATTAGGCGATTCAACTGCTCACGCGAAGCTAACGAGATTCTCTTTAACTTGAGAATGGCCTAGGATTCCAATTCTTAGCTCTTTTAAGCATATTTCCTTGAAAAGCTCCTTTCTTCATTAATTGATGCTTGAAATGCAATAACACAAAAAAATATCAAAAATACCAATAACTTGAGTCCTAAACAGCAACTTAAGCTTGAAATAAAGCGTTCCAAGTAGATATAAAATCCATTTATAAAATTACTAACGTAAAAGTGACAAAAGAACATTTGTACATTTGTTATTTGCCCATATATTGTAAGTGGCCAGTGCATGCAACTATATAATTATTGGTTTAATGGATTTCCTTTCTATAGTAGTCATCTGCAATTGCCTTATATATGCATGCATTAGTTATTACTCTAAAAAATATATCTCCAAAATGTCATGTGTGGATCAATAGATTTTTTTTAGCTATCTAATCTTTTCATTTTTATTTTCTTATACAGGAAAGCTTGTTCAACCTGGGTTATATGTGATAGCCTTAGTATTTGTGCCATATATTAATGTCCTTTCTACTTTACTAGTTGTTACTAACGATTTTTACTAACTAAGAATGATATTTTAATCTTGATCCATATAGTTTATTTTAAATAAATGCATATACATATCAATCAACTCTTATGAGATGACACAAACTAAGAAATAAAATAATCATTATGCAAGAAATAGTGAAATTTTATAAATTTGATATAGAAGCCAGTACAAACCTCATCTGCTAATCTATTCCCCATCACATCAACGCCCTCAAATATTAACATTAAATAATTACATTCACTTCCTGCATAGAGTAGTCAAAATGGTATAAGTTAGTAACTGAAGCTAGTGTAGCATAAAAATCATAGCTTACAGTCCAGAGAACATGTAATATCCGGGATATATCGTGTAACTATTTTTGCTAATTAAATAAATATTATGTGTGTTCAGTATATATTCTGTGAATTAATTGTTAAGTGTTATTCATATTTGGATATTCAAAAATAATATTAATTAGGTATTTTAATTTTTATATGTCCAAAATAAAATATAGATAATTGTCATATCTTCCGAATTATTTTTATGTTGATTTATGGATTTATAAGGATTATATGAAATTTATAAAATCTTTTTCCGAGCATTTAAAATCTATTTTATAAAAACGGGAACCAACCGACGTCATCCGTTGTTACGTTTTTGGAACCCGAAACTCTTCCGAGAACTCCTTCCTAACCTAATTGTAATATTCCGAGCATATTCCATGTTTCGACTTGTTCGATCCGGCGTACGGTTTGTTCTGCGCGGGTCCCGGCGCAACATTTTCGATACAATATTCGTTTCGGTAAATCAATAAAACCCGTATTTTCGATAACGGGAGCATTTTATTAAACTATCCTAATTATCACTTCGTAATACGTGTAACCAGGCGCTGAGACCAAGACCGCAGTACAAATTGTACTAGTTTGGATAATTATCCCGAAAACCGATACCGTTTGGATCAGTTTTTATAAATAAACGTACCGTTTTATATCCGGAATGATCTAACGGGATACTAATTTTCCGTAATTATAAATAGCCCTTTACCGTATTTTATTTCGTATCAAAATCATTTGCAGACAGATAATTATATAATTTTACAGAGAAAATCATATATTCATAAATCTTTCTGAGAATCAAACTACTATTTGGAGGTGTTATTGAAATCGGCTCGGGAAGTTCTAGTAACCAAAACGGAGGTTTTAAATGGTACTATCAGATTATACAAGTTTCAGAATTGCAGAATCAAATGTTGATTTTATATAAATTTATTTATTTTCGAATTATTTTGATTAAAAATATGAATTTTTGTTCGGATGATTGTTTGTATGATTTGATGCTTGCATGTTATAGAGCTTGTTTTCCTGATGATTTTCATATGTCATACGTCTGATTTGGAGTTCAATAACATGCTTAAAAGTGGGTTTAATTTTCGAATTTCAAAATTAGGGTTTATAACCCGCATGAATGTTTTCAATTGAAATTTGGGGGGTTTTGATTCAGTGGTTATTATCAGTTGATTTATAGTGGGTTGTGTTCCTTATGAAATTTGCAATCGATTGATATATAGCTCGTTAATAGAGGATTAGTGAATCGAAGGGAGTTGTATTTTGAAATTTTCCGATGTTCGCCGGAAATCGGCGATGTTCTTGGCCAATTTCCGGCCAAGTCTGGGGTTATTGATGAATTTTGATTGCAGATATAGATTCCTGGTGTTGTGTAGTATTGATCTGGAGCTTGTGGTGGTGGGAGGATGTCGGAGTCGAGTTCTCCGGCCACCCCCGACGTTTTCAGGCGACTGGACTGCAAAATTGCAGTTTGGTCCCTAGACTTTTGGGGACGATACAGTTGGGTCCCTGAAGTTTCCAGACTTTGCAAATTTAGGATTCAGTTTTAAAAATGTTTAAAAATCATATTTCCTATTTATTTTTATTATAAAAAAAATCATTTTTAATTTCTGAAAATTCTGAAAATTAGTATTTTAATTCTGAAAATTATTTTTAATTCAAAAATAAATCTAAATTAATTAGTTAATTAATTTCAGTTAATTTCTAATTGATTAATTGGTCAATTAATTCGAAAATTAATTGATTAATTGATTTAATTCTTTATTAATTGATTTTAGTTAATTATTTAATTAGATTTAATTATTGAAAAATGATTTAAAAATTCTGAAAAATAGTTTCGAGCTTTAAAATATTATTCTAAATTATTTTCAAGGCTCGATAATTATTATAAAATTGTTTCAGAGCCAGAATTGGCCAACCGAACCCTGTTTATTAACCCGAAATTGATCCAACGACCCGTTTTAATTCCGAAAAATGTTTTAAAACTCATTTTAAATACCAGAAAGCCTATTTATGACCCGAAATGTCTTTATAAATGATATGTCATTAATTACGTGATGTATTATGTGTTATACGTGACTTGTTGATTGACTATCAGTCTATATATTCGGTGTTTATTTGATTATCGCTTAACTTTCAATCCGTTAGTCGGATTTTGGTGAAACGAAGGGTAGATAAAAGTATGTGTTGAATAAAATTCTATGAGTCGATTATTGATAGATACTTATGATATGTGAGCAGAAGAGGCAAGACATAGGAAAGGGAAACAGGTAGTTGAGGAGTAAGACGATTGTGATTGGAAGCGAGTGCAGTGTAGTAAGCTAATACTAGGCAAGTGTTCTGAACTTTCTCGAGATATTGCAGTACTTGATAGTCTTGTTGATATTGCAAGTGCTTTGAAGCACTGAAACCCAAACCCTGATTCCAGTTATTGCTCTTGAGCCATGAACCTTATTATTTCTAAACCATTGATTGTTGTATACCCAAACACGAACCTCAAGTATACAATACTACTCCACAAATAAATACATATTAAATATTAAACACTGAACCAGATTGCTTACACATTCAAACCTTTGTATTTTACGCTTTGAAAGACCAAATCCTTGAAACCCTGAAACATTGATTCATTGTTAGTCAATTCTTTCATTACCCAGCATCCAAGCTTTGAAATTACCTTATTGATCCTTACAAGAATTGAAACCCTTTCATTGTTAAACACTCATTGTTGTTAATGATTCTGGTTATTGTTTATTATTGCTTATTCTGTTATTATGTTAGAATTGGATTGTTTTTATAAAATTGTGGACCAGATTCGTGGCCAGACCATATAATGGTCAAGTTAGGCCAATGTGTGCCTTGGATCTAGTAGTTAGAGCAATATTGTGTGCTTTGCTTCGGGGTTAGTGCGTGACTGATCAGCAGCCTAACCTTGATTTTTAAAATAAAAGTATAATATCCAATTCTAAATCATAATCCATTGTTCACCTGATATCATAACCATGTTCACTTGATGATCATTATTCTCAGTTTTGTCATTGTGACTTGCTGAGCTAGTTAGCTCATTTGTGCGATATTGTTTATGTTCTTTTCCAGTTAAGAAGGAACCGGTTGGTACAAAGGATCCCCAATCCAGCGCGAGAGCTAGGGGTTTAGGTTGATTGAGCTGAGCTAGTAGGCTTCTTTTGGGATAATTTAAGTCTGTAAAAGTTTGTAATAATGTTTAATACTTAGTTTGAGTTTGGATGATTGTGATTTGAACAGTATGTAATATAAGTAGACGTGTGGCTTGTGTGCATACTTTAACCTGTTACGATCCGTGGTAGTTGGTAAATAGGGTCACTGCATATTATTATTATCTTTATTATTGTTATCAGCAGGTTGTAATTAAGGTGTGTGTGGACCCCAAACTTCTGACCCGGGTTTGGAGGGCGCCTACAGGTTTGGTATCAGAGCTACAGGTTATAAGTCACTGACACAAGCCTAGGTTGACGGGAATGGGTAGAGGGTTCGGATTAGAAGTAAGGAATAAAAAGATAAAACGTCGAGAGGTTGAGTGCTTCGGTATATCAGGTATTAATGTAATTCAGCGTTATGGTTCGAGATTCTTATATTGCGATATGATTTCAGATAGCAGCGATGGCCGACTATTTTATTCCTATATCAGCTGATCACTCAGAACCTTCAGTTGGAGTTCCGTCTTCGGATCCACGTCCTGTTGTTCCACCAGTGTTGGCTATACTACCTCCACCTGTGTTGCAGCCCATACCACTGCAGGCTATTCCACCTCCAGGCATGAGGCCACCTGTCAGAGGACCCCCACCAGCTGATTCAGATTCCACTGGGCATTCAGTTGCGAGTGCCTCATTCCAGTCTACTATTGCCCCCAGTTCCTTATTACCGGTATGAGGCTCTTCTATTGAAGCGTGATTCCTTGTTGGCCCAGATCAGAGAGCTACAGCATATCATTAGGACTACGGATGTTGATTGTGGTGTGAGGGAGCTTCGAGAGGAGATTCACGTGACACGGAGGGTTCTTGAGGCTAGGCTACATGGAGCTACACTACCTGGCAGAGGCCCTGATGCACTGATGGGCTAGGCTACTGAGGTGATGGAGGACTTTGAGAGGCTAGCAGGACCAGAGTTTCCTTGGAGCTGAGTCAGATATTTAGAGATGGAGATGCTGAGCAGTATTGTGATGGTTATGTAGTATGTACAGTAGTGTGTAGTGTATATCAGTAGACTTTTGAGTTATATTTATAGACTAGCTAGGCTGACTAGTGAGTAGGTTGTTGTACCCATTTTGTTTTTACTTTCGAAGCGTCTTTACGCTTGTACTACCTAAATTTTTTTATCTATATATATATCAGTACCTTTTTCCTTTCCAGCACTGTCATTTACTTTATTGCACATGTTTTACCTTACCTTATTTATTGCACCAGTTATACCCCTGTGATACCATGTACCCTGTTTTCTATAACTGTTTATATTCTGTAAAGAAGCATGCAATTTACTTAGTTACAACTGTTTTCAAAAAGAAATATTTCTGTTTTGCAAAACTGTTCTTTTATGCAAAAGATTGATTCAAAAGCTAAATAAGTTGATTGATTCTTTACAGAAAAATGCCTCCTAGAAGAAATACCCGCACCAACACCCAAAATGAAGAAACCAACAACAATAATAACAACCAAGATGATACAAATCCAAATGTGAACCCAGGACCTATGGACCCAGCAATAGCCCAGATTCTTCAAATCTCGGCCCAACAAACAGTTCACCTGGCACAACAACAACAAAGACAGACCAACCCCCAGGTAACTTTTAAAATTTTTCAGGCAGTAAACCCATCAGAATTCAAGGGTTCCTTAGAGCCAATTGAAGCAAATGTTTGGTTAAAGGAAATAGAGAAGGCATTTGCCTTAGTGAAAGTAAAGGAAGAACAGAAGGTTGAGTTTGCAAGTTTCTACCTAAAGAATGAGGCCACCTATTGGTGGGAGATGGTGAAGACATTGGAAGGTACAGATGTTATTACTTGGGAAAGGCTTAAGGAATTGTTTTTAGAAAAGTATTTTCCTCAGTTTGTTCAGGATCAAATGGAGCTGAAGTTTTTAGAATTAAAGCAAGGGAACATGTCGGTAACAGATTATGAGAGTAAGTTTGAGGAATTGTCAAGGTATGTATCGTCGTATGTGGATACTGACAGAAAGAAAGCTAAGAGATTCCAGCAAGGTTTGAAACCATGGATCAGAGGGAAGGTAGCTATTTTTGAATTGGATACCTATGTAGGAGTAGTACAGAAGGCTATGATCGCAGAGACAGAGAGTGAGATGTTCCAGAAGGAGAAAGAAAGCAAGAAAAGGAAAGTTGAGGAAAATGAGGGCCAGTCATAACCAGGGAAGTTTCCAAATTTTAAGAAGGGCAAGTTTCAGCCAGGGAGAAATTTTAATATCAGGAGACAAAATGCAGGAGACGGAGGCCAGAGCAGCCGTCCATGTTAATGCAAATCAGCCAAATCAGTTGAGACTAACTTCTCCGGATTGTCAAGTATGTGGGAAGAAGCATGGGGGAGTTTGTAATAAGTTGAACGTGGTATGTTTCAAATGCAACCAGAAAGGGCACTATTCGAGGGAGTGCCGAAATCAGCCAGCAAGAGAGCCAGGAAATAAGGATCAGCCTATCCGGAATCCAGCAGTAAAGGTTCCAGCCATTGGATTTACGTGCTTTAAATGTGGAAAGCCAGCACATATGGCCAGGGATTGCAAGACACCGACCCCAGTCAGTAATGCATTGAGGATTATGGGATCTACCCCAATAGTGAATGAGACTCCAAGGGCTAGAGTTTTTGATATGTCTGTGAAGGATGCTATTCAGGATACGGATGTCAGGTACGCTTAATGTGAATTCTTTATATGCCAAAGTGTTAATAGATTCGGGAGCAACCCGATCGTTTGTTTCACAATATTTTGTTAGTAAGTTAAATTGTCCAGTTGAGTGTTTAAATGAAATAATGACTGTGGAATTAGCAAATCAAGAACGTGTAACTGTTAACCAAGTTTGTGGGAATTTTGAGATTGAGATCTCTGGTAGTAAATTTTGTGTAGATTTGATACCATTTAAGTTAGGAGAATTTGACGTTATATTAGGGATGGATTGGTTATCTAAGCATGATGCCCAGATAGATTGTCGAAATAAGAAGGTAATGGTGAAAACACCAGACGAAAGGATAGTAACGTTCAAGGGTCAAAAACAAGTAAAGAAGTTCTTAACCGATGATTCAAGCCAAGAAGTTACTACGAAAAGGATGTGAGCATTTCGTGGCATATGTGATTGACAGAAGTCAAGAACCAACAAAACTTGAAAATATTCCAGTTGTGAATGAATTTCCAGACGTGTTTCCCGACGAGTTACCAGGACTTCCTCCAGATAGAGAAATTGAATTTGCGATCGACTTAGCACCTGGAACAGAACCAGTATCCAAGGCCCCGTACAGAATGGCGCCTGTTGAGATAAAAGAGCTAGCGAAGCAATTGCAGGAGTTGTTAGAGAAAGGAGTAATCAGACCCAGTGTATCCCCGTGGGGAGCCCCGGTATTATTTGTCAAGAAGAAAGATGGAAGCATGAGACTGTGTATCGACTATAGGCAGCTCAACAAGCTTACAATCAAGAATAAGTATCCATTACCCAGAATTGACGATCTGTTTGACCAGTTGAAGGGAGCCAAGTACTTCTCTAAAATTGATTTAAGTTCAGAATATCATCAACTGAAGATCAAGCCAGAAGATATACCAAAGACAGCTTTTAGAACAAGGTATGGACATTACGAGTTTTTAGTGATGTCTTTTGGATTAACCAATGCCCCGACAGCGTTTATGGACCTGATGAACAGAATTTTCAAGGAGTATTTGGATAAGTTTGTTATTGTGTTTATAGACTGATATTTTAATCTATTCAAGGACGGAAGAGGATCATGCGGAACATTTGAGGACAACTTTGGAGATTTTAAGGAAAAAGAAGTTATATGCTAAATTCTCGAAGTGTGAGTTTTGGCTACAGGAAGTTCAGTTCTTAGGACACATAGTCAGTAACGAAGGGATTAAAGTGGACCCGGCAAAGATCGAGGCAATTATGAATTGGGAGAGACCGAGAACACCCACTGAGGTAAGAAGTTTCTTGGGATTGGCAGGATATTATCGACGATTCGTTCAGAATTTCTCAAAGATTGCAACACCATTGACAAAGCTTACACGAAAGAATGAAAAGTTTATATGGAACGATAAGTGCGAAGAAAGTTTTCAGGAGTTGAAGCGAAGATTAATCATGGCACCTGTTTTGTCACTTCCAGATGATCAAGGGAATTTCGTAATTTATAGCGATGCTTCTCACAAAGGATTATGATGTGTTTTAATGCAGAACGAAAAGGTGAATTGCGTATGCGTCAAGATAATTGAAACCACACGAACAGAAGTATCCTACTCATGATTTGGAACTAGCAGCCATAGTGTTTGCTTTGAAGATCTGGAGACATTACCTGTATGGAGAGAAGTGCGAGATTTATACGGATCACAAAAGTTTGAAGTATATATTCACTCAGAAGGAACTTAATATGAGGCAAAGGAGATGGTTAGAATTGATCAAGGATTACGACTGCTCGATTAATTATCATCCCAGTAAGGTGAACGTTGTAGCAGACGTGTTAAGTCGGAAGGAAAGATTAAATGAGTTATCAGCCCCTGAAGAGATATATAAGGAATTTCAGAAATTAGGAATTGGAGATTAGAATTTGCAAGCCTGAGGAAGCGAAAGTGTATAGTATGACTTTCCAACCGGAGTTATTGGAGAAAATAAAGAAATGTCAGAAAGATGTAATGGATCAAGATTTAAATCGTTTGGTAGGTGAAGAATTATGTACGTAAAAGGATGATCAAGGTATTCTGAGGTTTTCATCTAGAATTTGGATTCCACTGGTGACGGAGTTAAAGAATGAAATTTTACAAGAGGCACATAGTTCAAGGTATTCCATCCACCCAGGGAGTACCAAAATGTACAGGGATTTAAAGGAGAATTATTGGTGGCCAGATATGAAGAGGGAAATTGCGGAATGGGTTAGCAAATGTTATACCTGTCAGAGAGTTAAAGCAGAACATCAGAGACCAAGTGGATTGTTATAGCCATTGGAGATTCCAGAGTGGAAGTGGGAACATATTACTATGGATTTCATAGTTGGATTACCAAGGACAAGGGCTAATCATGATGCCATTTGGGTTATAGTGGATAGACTTACCAAGTCAGCTCATTTTCAGCCCTTTAATGAAAGATTTTCGCTCGACAAGTTGGTCCATATGTACCTGAAGGAAATTGTAGTTCGTCATGAAGTTCCTGTGTCTATTGTATCTGATCGAGATCCAAGGTTTAATTCAAGATTTTGGAAGAGTTTTCAAGAATGTTTAGGAACAAGACTGAATATGAGTACGGCCTATCACCCCCAGTCGGATGGCCAAAGTGAAAGAACGATCCAAACAATCGAGGACATGTTGCGTGTTTGTGCTATTGATTTTAAAGGAAGTTGGGACGAACTTTTACCTCTGGTAGAGTTTTCTTATAACAACAGTTATCATGCCAGTATTGGTATGCCATCCTATGAAGCCCTTTATGGACGCAAATGCAGATCTCCAGTGCATTGGGACGAAGTAGGAGAACGCAAAATACTTGGACCTGAATTGATGCAGCAGACAAAGGAAATTATAGAAATTATCCAGAAAAGATTGATAGCCGCACAAGATCGTCAAAGGAGATATGCAGACCAGTCAAGGAAGGATATGGAATTTGAAGAAGGAAGCTTGGTATTACTGAAAGTATCACCATGGAAAGGACTAACAAGGTTTGGGAAGAAAGGAAAGCTAAGCCCAAGATATGTCGGACCCCTTGAGATTCTAAAGCGCGTTGGCAAAGTAGCTTACGAATTGGCGTTACCACCGCACATGGAACACATTCACAATATTTTTTACGTATCAATGCTTAAGAAGTACAATCCAGATTCCAGGCATGTAATAGAGTATGAGCCAATAGAGCTTCAGACAGATTTATCATATGTAGAGAGTCTGATAGAGATTCTAGAAGAAAGAGAGAAAGTATTGAGAAATAAAGTGGTAAAGTTAGTAAGGGTATTGTGGAGAAACCCAAAGGTTGAAGAGTCAACCTGGGAGTTAGAAAGTGATATTAGAGAAAAGTATCCTCATTTGTTTTCTTAGGAGATTCTGAGGACAGAATCATTTTAAGGGGGGAAGGATGTAATATCCGGGATATATCGTGTAAATATTTTTGCTAATTAAATAAATATTACGTGTGTTCAGTATCTATTATGTGAATTAATTGTTAAGTGTTATTTGTATTTGGATATTCAATAATAATATTAATAGAGTATTTTAATTTTTATATGTCCAAAATAAAATATAGATAATTGTCATATCTTCCGAATTATTTTTATGTTGATTTATGGATTTATAAGGATCATATGAAATTTATACAATCTTTTTCCAAGCATTTACAATCTATTTTATAAAAACGGGAACCAACCGACGTCATCCGTTGTTACGTTTTTGGGACCCGAAACTCTTCCGAGAACTCCTTCCTAACCTAATTGTAATATTCCGAGCATATTCCATGTTTCGACTTTTTCGATCCGGCGTACGGTTTGTTCTGCGCGGGTCCCGGCGCAACATTTTCGATACAATATTCGTTTCGGTAAATCAATAAAACCCGTATTTTCGATAAACGGGAGCATTTTATTAAACTATCCCAATTATCACTTCGTAATACGTGTAACCAGGCGTTGAGACCAAGACCGCAGTACAAATTGTACTGGTTTGGATAATTATCCCGAAAACCGATACCATTTGGATCAGTTTTTATAAATAAACTTACCATTTTATATCCGGAATGATCCAACGGGATACTAATTTTCCGTAATTATAAATAGCCCTTTACCGTATTTTATTTCGTATCAAAATCATTTGCAGACATATAATTATATAATTTTACAGAGAAAAATCATATATTCATAAATCTTTCTGAGAATCAAACTACTATTTGGAGGTGTTATTGAAATCGGCTCGGGAAGTTCCAGTAACCAAAACAGAGGTTTTGAAGGGTACTATCAGATTATACAAGTTTCAGAACTGCAGAATCAAAGGTTGATTTTATATAAATTTATTTATTTTCGAATTATTTTGATTAAAAATATGAATTTTCGTTCGGATGATTGTTTGTATGATTTGATGCTTGCATGTTATAGACTTGTTTTCCTGATGATTTTCATATGTCATACGTCTGATTTGGAGTTCAATAACATGCTTAAAAGTGGGTTTAATTTTCGAATTTCAAAATTAGGGTTTATAACCCGTATGAATGTTTTCAATTGAAATTTGGGGGTTTTCGATTCAGGGGTTATTAGCTGTTGATTTATAGTGGGTTGTGTTCCTTATGAAATTTGCAATCGATTGATATATAACTCGTTAATAGAGGATTACTGAATCGAAGGGAGTTATATTTTGAAGTTTTCCGATGTTCGCCGGAAACCGGCGATGTTCTTGGCCAATTTCCGGCCAAGTCTGGGATTATTGATGAATTTTGATTGCAGATATAGATTCCTGGTGTTGTGTAGTATTGATCTGGAGCTTGTGGTGGTGGGAGGATGCCGAAGTCGAGTTCTCCGGCCACCCCGGACGTTTTCCTGGCGACTGGACTGCAAAATTGTTGTTTGGTCCCTGGACTTTTGGGGACGATACAGTTATGTCCCTGAAGTTTCCAGACTTTGCAAATTTAGGATTCCTGTTTTAAAAATGTTTAAAAATAATATTTCCTATTTATTTTTATTATAAAAAAATTCATTTTTAATTTTTGAAAATTCTAAAAATTAGTATTTTAATTCCGAAAATTATTTTTAATTCAAAAATAAATCTAAATTAATTAGTTAATTAATTTCAGTTAATTTCTAATTGATTAATTGATCAATTAATTCAAAAATTAATTGATTAATTGATTTAATTAATTATTAATTGATTTTAGTTAATTATTTAATTAGATTTAATTATTTAAAAATGATTTAAAAATTCTGAAAAATAGTTTCGAGCTTTAAAATATTATTCTAAATTATTTCCAAGGCTCGATAATTATTATAAAATTGTTTCCGAGCCAGAATTGGCCAACCGAACCCTGTTTATTAACCCGAAATTGATCCAACGACCCGTTTTAATTCCGAAAAATGTTTTAAAACTCATTTTAAATACCAGAAAGCCTATTTATGACCCGAAATGTCTTTATAAATGATATGTCATTAATTACGTGATGTATTATGTGTTATACGTGACTTGTTGATTGACTATCGGTCTATATATTCGGTGTTTATTTGATTATCGCTTAAGTTTCAATCCGTTAGTCGGATTTTGGTGAAATGAAGGGTAGATAAAAGTATGTGTTGAATAAAATTCTATGAGTCGATTATTGATAGATACTTATGATATGTGAGCAGAAGAGGCAAGACATAGGAAAGGGAAACACGTAGTTGAGGAGTAAGACGATTGTGATTGGAAGCGAGTGCAGTGTAGTAAGCTAATACTAGGCAAGTGTTCTGAACTTTCTCGAGATATTGCAGTACTTGATAGTCTTGTTGATATTGCAAGTGCTTTGAAGCACTGAAACCCAAACCCTGATTCCAGTTATTGCTCTTGAGCCATGAACCTTATTCTTTCTAAACCATTGATTGTTGTATACCCAAACACGAACCTCAAGTATACAATATTACTCCACAAATATATACATATTAAATATTAAACACTGAACCAGATTGCTTACACATTCAAACCTTTGTATTTTACGCTTTGAAAGACCAAATCCTTGAAACCCTGAAACATTGATTCATTGTTAGTCAATTCTTTCACTACCCAGCATCCAAGCTTTGAAATTACCTTATTGATCCTTACAAGAATTGAAACCCTTTCATTGTTAAACACTCATTGTTGTTAATGATTCTGGTTATTGTTTATTATTGCTTATTCTGTTATTATGTTAGAATTGGATTGTTTTTATAAAATTGTGGACCAGATTCGTGGTCAGACCATATAATGGTCTAGTTAGGCTAATGTGTGCCTTGGATCCAGTAGTTAGAGCAATGCTGTGTGCTTATGCTCGGGGTTAGTGCGTGACTGATCAGCAGCCTAACCTTGATTTTTAAAATAAAAGTATAATATCCAATTCTAAATCATAATCCATTATTCACCTGATATCATAACCATGTTCACTTGATGATCATTATTCTCAGTTTTGTCATTGTGACTTGCTGAGCTAGTTAGCTCATTTGTGCGATATTGTTTCTGTTCTTTTCCAGTTAAGAAGGAACCGGTTGGTACCAAGGATCCCCAGTCCAGTGCGAGAGCTAGGGGTTCAGGTTGATTGAGCTGAGCTAGTAGGCATCTTTTGGTATAATTTAAGTCTGTAAAAGTTTGTAATAATGTTTAATACTCAGTTTGAGTTTGGATGATTGGGATTTGAACGGTAGGTAATATAAGTAGACGTGTGGCTTGTGTGCATACTTTAACCTGTTGCGATCCGTGGTAGTTGGTAAATAGGGTCACTACATATTATTATTATCTTTATTATTGTTATAAGCAGTTTATAATTAAGGTGTGTGTGTGGACCCCAAACTTCTGACCCGGGTTTGGAGGGCGCCACAGAACATACAAGGGCTGTAAATTAAATGTAAGGACCCACAACAATATCTATCCCAACCTAGTGTGGTAGAGGTGAAATAATAATCTCACGGCTAAGTCAGGGTCATGCTGAATATATGAGCAACACCTTCTGCTAAAATTACTTATCCATGCATGAATCATCATCATACTTTAGGATATGTTACCTAGGATAAATTTCTTTCTTTAAATAAACTATATTATTTACCTTTATCTATTTCATTCTTATCGACATGGATTTCTCCGTCCCGCTACGATCAGGAAGTGCAAAGTTAGGCCAACCCGTGCATTTGTAAAGTCATTAGTGACAATAGATATATATATATATATATATATATATATAAGCCCCTAGTGGACCTGAACCCTCAAAATCATCAAATTCTACTAAAATCAGGATTCTGGGGCAAAAGGGCGGGGTGGCCGCACTAAAATCAGCGCGGGCGTGATGTTTTTTTTGTAGAAAGTCGGCACGGGCGCGCTGGTTTTGGGGCGGCCGCGCAGGGTTTCTGGATTTTTCTGTTGATTCTTCATTTGGCCGTATCTTGAGTTCTGCTCGTCAGAATTAGGCGATTCAAATGCCTACGCGAAGCTAATGAGATTCTCTTCAACTTAAGAATGGCCAAGGCATCCCATTCTTAGTTCTTTTCAGCATATTCCCTTGAAAACTCCTTTCTTCATTTAACTGATGCCTGAAATGCAATTACACAAAAACATATCAAAAATACCAACAACTTGAGTCCTAAACACCAACTTAAGCTTGAAATAAAGCGTTTCAAGTAGATATAAAATCCACTTATCACACCCCCAAACTTGAATCGATGCTTGTCCTCAAGCATAAATAGAATCAAAACTACAAAACAGCCTAATGCATGAATGCAACTACGTGAATGCAACTAAATGATAATGCAATTGATCTCCTCAGAATAACCATAACCAAATGAATAAGCCAACGCCTCTAAGAATGCAATAACTTTTAATAGAGTTCAAATAAATCCCACAAACAAATTCACAAACCAGAAACGTGCGTGTGTGGGATGCTTAACAGATATACTTTTGACACTAGATCAATAACCATAACTTATCTTTCATCAAAACGATCACAAGCTTATAAACAGAATAGATGTTACACATAATGACTCACAACACCTCCTTTCTACTAGAGTTATACAAGGATTCATGCTATTATTGAACACATAACAACGATGCTTGTAATAACCCCAATTTTTGGAAATTTTTGAAACCCTAATGAATAGTAATTTTTTTTCTGATTATGCTGATTAAGAAAAATTATCAGACCACACAATATAGGAGTACTGTTATGGAAATTCTGAGATTGTATTAGTATTCCATAGAGTAAATGAGTGTATGTAAAGGTCGTCAGAATTCGAATCCGGACACTTTGATTTTTCCTGAAAATCCACCAGATACCGAAAGAATTGAGTATAAGGTAACATGATTAAAAGGATTTTTATTTAAGGATTATAGTAGAAGATCATTAAAGGAATATAAGATATTAATAAAGGTTCAGGGAAGCCCAAGTAATAAGATCCCGGATATGATCCCTCAAACTATTAACGAGAACGAGTGTTAAACGAACCGTAAAACAAATAAGCGACCAAGAGACAAGCTTGTACAAGAAGCCAAAGATTATGACATCATCAAACCAAAAGGGATTGACAAATGGCAAGAAAGTGATGCATCATAGATGATGCCATCAAGGGAGAAGATATTTATGCAAGGAAATCAAAGAAGCTTTTCCATTTTTTCCATTTCATCATGTTTCTCTCAGCCAAAATAATACCAGTAACTTCAAACTTCCATAGATGGCCTACAATTCTTGTTCATGAGTCTTGTCCAAATAATCATGGTAAGACCTTCATTTTTATAGTTCTTTAAATCGGACTTTTAGAAACTTTAAAATCTAACTTTGTGTTTTCTTGATTGTTTTAAGGCTCCCTAGCAAATTTTCACTCACAAATCAAGGTATAAAAACTTCTTGATCTTTAGTACTAAGCTTGGTTGTTTGAGTTTTAAGATGAATTGGTAAATGTATAGTTAGATCCACTCTTAGTAGTGATTTTTGTGAAGTTGTGTTGATTTTGAATGGTGAATTTGTAGTGATTGAATGAGTTGGTAAAACCTTAGAGTGTGGACTGAGTTTTCAGTGGTTTAAGTTGTGTTTGTTTTTTATTGATTGTTGGAGGATGGGAGTGAATTGATGAGGATTTAGAGTGGTAATTATTTTGAGAATCGCGTAAACATAGCCATCGTAATGCCCGATTTACCTTAGACTAGTTTTGTGCTTAGATTCAAGACCCGTGAACTCACTTTAAGATTCTGAACTTTGCCATGTTTAGAGAGATCATGTCGTAAGATTCATTTTCGTATGTGGTTTGCTTAGATCCGATGTACGGTTTAGGAAGAAAAGACCGTTTTAAGTAACGGCGTTTCGCGAGCGAACCATTACCCCTCGCTTTACTTTGAAACCTTGTTTAAGGCCCTTAAAAGATTAATTGGATTACGAAACAATTATGTAAGGTGGATTAGGAAGTTGGTATAGTATTCGTGAAAGAGTCAGCCTTAAAATTCGTAACGGTTAATTTATTAAAATTAGTGGAGACGAGGGTAAGCGAGCAATTAATGCAAATCGTTAAGTGTATAAGCGACCGTTAGGGTATGAGTGAGTTTTGGCTAGTTTCTTAAGCGACCGTGGTCTAATTCTGGCTTATGTTGTTGTTCATAGGTTACGGGACCCACTCTAAGCTGAAGTCTACCCCGAAACACTCAAGCAAGTTTTCTACCCGTATAACTGTTGTTGTGATGTATATATGTATATGCATTATCTTGTGATAAGTGCATGATTGTTATTAGAAAATCTTGTGATATATTGAAGCATGTTGATATGATATATATGCATGCCTGTTTCGTAATCTTAATATTCATGATCAATTCAAATGCTTATAAACTGCATAATACCTATGCTAGAGATAAGCAGTAAGTTGAGTATACCCTTAGTATAGGGGACCCAAAGGTGAACTTATTTCTAAATCGGGAGTCGATATCCCGAGTATAATATATGTATACATATATATAGTTTTCTATAACTATTAATCGAATAAGGTATATTCGATGGTTTTGAATAATAATCAAACTTATTTTTTATTATTAAAATAAGGATCGTACTTTCGTATAAGTATATCTTTTGTTATTTATTATTCGTTTCAAGTATGAATTTTAAGAACTTCTATTTCAATTATTTTATAAAGATTATCATTTATGTGAATATTATTTAAATGATAATATTCAGATATTTTCTAATATATCGGGATTGATTTATTTTATTAAATCATCATTACTCTATACATTCTTTAAAATATTTTAGAGTCTTCAAAATGATTTTTAAAGTTAGAGCGGATCCCAAATTTCGTTTTCAAATTTAAGATCTTCCTTTCGAAGGGGATTTAAATACTCGCTTAAAAATCTGAGGGATCCGGCTCTGTAGTGTATTTTATATTCGCAACAAGGTTGCGG
Source organism: Apium graveolens (assembly GCF_009905375.1). Classification (NCBI taxonomy): domain Eukaryota; kingdom Viridiplantae; phylum Streptophyta; class Magnoliopsida; order Apiales; family Apiaceae; genus Apium; species Apium graveolens. The sequence goes on from NC_133649.1 coordinate 59,269,780, forward strand.
TTTTGATAAAAGAATTTGATTACTTCCCCAACGTTTGGGAAGTAAGTCCATCTAATTAAGTCGGCATAAGTGACAGACTGGGGTACGGTCTATCAAAGTGTAAGTGGTTGGGTGGCAATCCATCAACACGTAAGAGGCCAGGTGGCGGTCCAGCACAAGCTCCTAATGTGGCCAAGGTGATAATCGGTGGGGGATTCATCCATCTACTAGTAGAAAATGTTACTTAATGGGTATCTTTGCCTGATCAGCAAGATATCGGGTTTATGCCAAAGTTTTCTTCTTTCCAAATTCATTGGGTATTATAACTCTGTTTATACTTTTCATAACAGAGGGTTTCAAGGAATGTATAAGATATATATAGGTGTATATATATATCGGGAATTAATGAAGTATCTAGTAACTTCATTTCTTTAAATGATATTTCAAAGATTGAATCTATTCAAGTCTTATCTTGTAGTCTCATCTGTGTGATGAACTTTTGAAACTGATTATAACTTGAACGGTGGTAGTTCAAGTAGTATTCAGATGAGATATAAGTATATTGGAGTATCTTGTAACTTCATCTTTTCAACTTATATCTAGTTAATGATTATCTTATGCATGACAAAGATTTTCAGAAAAATGTTGAGACAAGGTTAGATATATGAGATCACCTTGCAACGATATTTTTATACAGTTATAAACTGGAACCCTGTGTATATTATGCATGGAAGAGGATTTCCAAGATTTTGAAAAGTATATATACATATATACTGATTATTTTGCGACTTGGTCGCGTTAAGATGTCAAACTTGGTTCATATCTGCTTAACCAAGACTTTCATGAGTACTATGAGAATGCTCATATATTGTTAATTATTATACATATTATTTCGGTGGGCTTGTTGCTCACCCTTGCTTTCTTCTTTCATCACACAACAACAGATAGACAAGATGAACAGGACCAAGCTCCCAATTCGCGAGCGGATAGGAAACGTTCCACAGTTTCCTATAGGCGTTGATGCCGCTGTAGCTGAGGTAGGAACTACCAATAGGCTAGGCTTTCAAGTTTTGATGTACTGAACTTATGTATCTTTATGAATTATAATAATGGCACCCTTTTGAGGTATAATGACTTATAATTGTGGAATAAAATGACTTGTGTTATTCTGGTATTCATCTCTGAGACTATAACTTGTGGTGTGTGTGTTTATTGTGGGGTTACAGTACGCAGTAGTTGGTTGTTTATTAAGATTGGGTGTTATTAAGGGAAATGGAACTCATGAAAACCCGGATCCCCGACCCCGGATTTGGGGGTGTTACAGAAATGGTATCAGAGCCAAGCGTTATAAACCTCAGAGATGATGCGACGTTAAGATAAGAAGTTCACTAAGATAATAAGAACTCTTTCCAAGTTCATAGTCAGACTACCTAACGTAGTACTGCCAGTTAAAACCCTTATGGTAACCCTTATAAATATCGTGATAAAAGCGTAGATTCGTTATCATATAAGCTAGCTGGGGCACCGAACCCTGAAGTTCAAGAGCAACAACATGATGATATTTTACTACATATTGGGGATCAGATTGTGGATCCAATGGAGCACCCTAATGAGGGACCAGATGATGTTCATATTGAGGATGTAGCGGTTGAGGATGTTGTCCTAGAAGGGATTGTTGCTGAGGAGGATCCCGTGGAGAATCCTGACAAGAATGAAGAAAGGACCGCAGAGGAATTGATGACCGTAGTTAGGGCGACTACCAGGGGTAGGATTGGCCGGTTATTACCATAGGTTTGTTCAAGTTTGCAAAGATAGCAGCCCCTTTAACGCGGCTTACTCGTAAGACTGAGAAGTTCGAATGGACAGATAAATACGAGAACAGCTTCCAAGAACTGAAGAAAGGATTGGTGAAGACCCCTATATTGGAGTTATCAGATGGAAAAAGGAGATTTTGTGATTTATAGTGACGCTTCGCACAAGGGATTAGGGTGTGTGCTTATGCAACACGGTAAGGTAATCGCATACGTGTCAAGACAATTAAGGGAATATAAAATTCGATATCCCCACCCGTGATCTTGAGCTCACAAAAATAGTTTTTCCCTAAAAATTAGAGGCACTACTTGAATGGAGAGAAGTGCGGGATTTACACAAACTATAAGAGCTCTAGTACATTTTCACGCAGATAGAGCTCAACATGCGCCATAGGAGGTGGTTAGAGCTAATCAAGGATTACGATTATGAGATTCTTTATCAGTCCAGGGAAAGCCAATGTGGTGGCTGACGCCCTAGTAGAAAGGAGAGACTCAAAAGTATAATGTTTTCGGAAGAGTTGATAAGAGATTTTGAGAAAATGGAAATAAAAGTGAAGGTAACTGAAGCCAGTACTGAAAAGCTGTTTGAGATTATAATGCAACCCAAATTATTGGAAAAGATCATATTGTGCCAAGAAAAAGTGATGAATGAAGGCAGAGAACCAATGATTAGAGAAGAGATTAATACCTAGAAAGATGATAAAGGAATAATGAGGTATTCCTACATAATTAGGGTTCCAAATGTTCAAAAGCTTAAGGATGGGATCTTAGATGAAAGCCATAGTTTGAGGAATAAGATTTAGGGAAAACCTGAATATGATAGTCATGGAGGTTGCCATCAAGAAAGAAGGAACCCATAAATGAAGTGGAAAACAAGGATTTTAACGTATAAGATAACCCCGATTATGGGAGAAGGATGAAGCATTTCATATTGAGAAAACATAAGTCGAGCAAGATAGGGAGAACTAGGACGGTACTCCTATGGGGTAATTCATGGACCTACCTAAACAAAATTTATACTTTTACCCCCAACCACCACCCTAAGGAAACAATGCGGTGGGAAATTCTTTCAGGACCTTTAAGTCGCTAAGCTCTCAGAGTTCCAAGGAACAAGTTGACCTAGTCGAGGCAAGAGCCTGGCTAAAGGAAATAGAGGAATCATTTGAGATTCTAAATGATTGACGAAGTGCAAAAGATTGTTTTTGTCATTTACCCTCCTAAGAGAGAGGCCACCCGCTGGTGAAAGGCCAAGAAAGGCACGGAGCCAGAGTTTATAATAAACTGATTAAAGTTCAGTCAATTGTTTTCGGGAAAGTACTTCCGAAGGTTATGGAGGTAGTGTAAAAGCTTTAGAGCCAGAACAAAGGCGGACGAGCGTAAGAACCCTGATTTTTGTAATATTTTAAAACTTCTGTGAATAGTAACTTGAGCTGATTAAGTAATATGTATGGGGATCATCATAAAATGAATAGTGAAATTTTGAGAATCCGAGATCATATTCTTGTTTATCGAGGAAAATAAATGAATGTAAAAGCCGACATAATTCGAAGATTCACGATTATACTACGTGTTTTCGTATCCGTAATGAATGGCGTAGAACCGGGAATACTACATGAAATAAATAATATATCAAGGAGTTTCTATGATCAGGAGAAGGAATGGAATTGGTTATAGGATTATAAGCGATAAAAGAAATCGCTACGAAACAAGTCGTTATACGTCGGAAACTATCGGAATGGAATGACGATTGCGTTTGCAATAAATAAACGAATGAGAAATTAAATCCCATGCAAGTTGGCCATGCATAACCAAGTCATAACTAGTAGTTAAGAGTGTAACTAGATGATTAGAAGTTAACTAGAATAGTTAGTGGAATAGTGTTGAATAGTGATGGGAGACAAACAAGTGCACAAGTCATACTTCTCCCTTTTCTCACTTCACCACACAATCAAACCAACCCATACCTTTGCCAAATTATTGTCAACTCTGCTGCATAAATCCCATATATTTATTATACACTCCCACACTTTAGCCACAAAAGAAAACAACCCATTTTCTCTCACTTAAAGCTCTCCCATTTTTCATTCCCAGCAGTTCGGATTTTCTGAGCAAGGGAGAAAGAAAATTTATAACTCAAAATATACTCATTCAAATATCATGAAATTTTTACCATAGCTTCTCTATATCATGGGTAAGCTTCGTACCAAATTTCAGCCTCAAATTATTTGTTTTCAATTTTATAAAAATGTTTGAATGAGGTGCTGAAAGGTAACTCCAAAATTCTAACTTGTTTCTTGGTTTTGTTTCTTAAGGATCTAGCTCTTCTAAGTGTTTTCTAAGCAAACCAAGACTCAATCATCCTAGCACTAACATTCCTAGTGTCCAAGAAGGTATAAATTTCAATCCTTTAAGGTTTTATGGTTGGATTTAAGAGTTATGTTGTAGTGTTAAGATCCAAAGGATTGTGTTTGTTTGAGTTTGTATTGATTATGTTCTTGCTAAAGGCTTGAGATGTTGAGTTGTAATCCATGTATGTGGTACTGGATAGAGCATATAAGGTGTATGTGGGTGGATCTTGAGAAGTACTTGTGTTTATGATGGTTATAGGTAGTGATTGTGTTAAGATCAAGTAGTAGAAATTGAGTTTGGGCATTCTTGCACTTTATCTAGTTTTCTGCAGGACATTCGGCCATTAAAATGGTTAAAATTTGAAAATCACTGGCAATGACTAGATATATATTGTTTTTTAGTTTCTATACATGTGTAGATCATAATGAGGAGATTTACGGTTTAGTAGTTATGATCATTTTAGTGTAAAACATTTCTACGATTAGCCAACTGCACTTAAGTCCACTTGCATGGTGATTTTGAAGGACTTAGAATAATTTCGAGATTCTGGAAAAATTATAAAAAATGGATATGACAGTAGAGAAGACTGTCCAAAAAGAATTTTGAGAAAATATTAATTTTTCGATTTATAAAAATGTTTTGGTAAAGCGAGCGCAAGCAAGAAACGCATAAAAACCTAGTTTTGACTGCGCATTTTCTCACGTTCGAGCTTAAAACTCGAAATGGACTTTCTAAAGCGAACGATCGATTTCAAAACTCGAACATGTTATAAAGTGAGAATATAAGTGTTGAGAATGTGACGATTGGAGATTCGTTATACTTGAGTAGTTGCGAAAGTTACTTAATAAAAGCGAAACGTTAATCGCGTACTAACTTAGACCGTTGGTTCTTGTTTATAGATCGCCAACCAAACACCAGAGACCATACCACTTCGATTACTCGAGGCAAGTTTTCAAAACCCTATCTCATACTATCCATGCTATATATATACTGTTGTGATATTGATGCCATGATTTACAGTTCAAATATATATGCTTGTTTATGATATCAATGCATACGAATTATGCGTTTGTTTACGAAAACAAATTTCGTTTTACACGAGTATGAGAAATTAAAACATATTTCAAATATAATATATGATAATGGGAGTCGGAGATATTTTAATAACGATTTAATTCCAGAGAGATCCGGACGTGAAAGATTTCTATTTCGATAAATAAAGTACGTTCGCGTAATATATATATCAAGCGAACGATTGAGATTTTGACTTAAACTTCGAGAAATATTGGTTTATTCATTTAAGGGACACCCTTACTTGTTTGATTATTTTATAAAGCGATACTTAAGGGATTATTAAATATCCATAAAGTATTTAAAAATATACTGAATAGTTTATAAATCATTTCACGTTATTTATTAAAGATTTAACTATTCAAAGAGCAATTATAGGATACCAAATCCTGTTTTGATTATTTGATTAAGGTGTCTCCATTCGTTGAACCATATTCAGAGATAATTTTATATATAAGGTTTTTATCAATTCATTGAACCTTATACAGAGATGTTTTATTTATAAGATTTTATCAATTCATTGAATCCCTCTTAAATTATTATGAGACCTTAGATATTTAATATCTTCATACTTCTAAAAACTTATTTAAAAATAGACATAGTACCCAAAGGTACTTTCTAAATTATTCAAAACTCTTGAAAGAGATTAATCATTTGAAACGTATCAAAACCTTAGGGAACTTAGTCTAGAAGCATAAGAGTTTTGCTTCCTCGTTCAATAAAGAACAAGTGAGTAATATATGTGCCACCCTACTACAGATAAGGATTTGAAAATGATTTTAAATTCAAAACTCCGACAACTCCCAAAGATCAATTGAGTTAAAAGTGATGAATAAATCATCTTATTTAAAGGTCAACTTTTAACGACCTATTCCTTCAAAAAAAGATTTTGAGCAAAAGATATAATTGTCTTGGGACTGGAATGTGGCCTGCCCAGCACAGAGTGGTATCGGGCAGTGACCAGGCGCGGAGTGGCGCATTATGCAAGCGCGGAGTGGCGTATTGTACGGTTATATGGTCTATGTGACCATTGACTTTCAGACTTGCACGACAATGGGCAACCACCGTGTAGTGTCTTGATGAGCCCAAAGGCGGCTAGGTTTGTATTCCTTATACTAGTAGAGAAAATTTCGTATTCGACTGATCGCCGATACGTGGTTTATTCCAGTATAGTCCCTTTCTTCCATTTTGGAAAAACTGTTGTGAAATATACAGCAGAGAGCTGATAAGGCTGAGTTTTAAACAAGGATATTGATGATTATATATCTAATCCATTTGAGAAATCTGCCAATAAGGCTGAGTTTTAAATTGGGATGTTGATGAATATATATCACACCCATTTGAGAATCTTGGTTCGAGTAACATCTTGAGATTTTGAAATAAAATGAGTACGAGTATAAAATGATTTTGAGAAAGAGATGAATACAAGTATCCAATGGATATACTATTGTAGTTGATTTTGAGAATATTATAAATTTGACAAGCATATAAACTTTCAGAACGCTTTGGAGATACAAAGTATAATTATTGGTTTTATTTATCCTTACATACTTAATTATGGGGATATATACCTTGCTGAGCTATAATGCTCACCCTTGTTTTTATATATCATATCACAACAGACTACTAGCATGGATCAGACCAGGACTGCTGTCCGTAGGCGGGTAAGGAATGCTCGTGAGTTCTGTAGGCTTTTTGTGCGCCAGCCCCGTCAGGTAGATAAGTGGAGATGATTTATTTGATATTATTTTCAAGCATATAACCTGTGTGTGTGTGAGTTTGAATAAAAGGTCGAGTAAAATTGTGAAAAGAGAATTATTTAATTAATAAGTGATCGTAACGACCCGAATTTATGACCTTGGATTTGGGGGTGTTACAACGAGTATGATGAATTATGAATCTAAGTTGTAAAAGTTGTCAAGATTTGTTCTGAGGACAAGAATCCCAAAATGACGTGATGTTTGAAGTTAATGATTAGTGGGTTCATGAAATGATTGTAAGAGAAAGGAAAATAAAAAGAAACTGAAGTGGAAAGGAATATAAAGGCAATAGAGTTTGAGGAATGATAAGGGAGTTGGGTATGAGGAAACCCTAAAGACTCGTAGCAATAGAAATAGAAAAGTATGTAATTGACAGGATGAGGGTGATTCACCATGAGTTAAAGTTGATGGTTGAAGGCATAAGAGATACATATATTTTATCCCCTTTAAGTTGGGAGGATTCAAGGAAAACCTTGAGATAGTTTGAAGGATAAATAATGAGACGCAGATAGACTGAGGAGACAAGAAAGTAAGGAATTAGGAAATTGGATGAAGGAAGTGACCTTCAAGAATGTGAGGTGTAAGTAACGCATGTGAATTGATACCCAAAAAGGGGGACGCCAGGTATAAAAGATATCCCAACATTGAGATGACGGTTGAGATAAATAATGGAGATAAATGAATAGTTAGAACTAAAAAGTTCACATTGAACACAACCAATATCTTCCAGAACATCCCTGTTATCATTACTAAATCAGGAAAGAAAAGTGGATAACCATTGTTATCTTTTGGAGGCCATATGGATTGACCTCAGCTTGAATAAGGATGCTATTGTGAAATTTGGTATAGACTATCGAGGTGGGAATGATTGAATAAGATAATCTATCAAGGATATATGACTTGATTTATCCATAGAAGGATGCATGTACCTTTTTAAAGGTGGAATTAAGGATAGAACCTCGATAACTTGAGATGAATCTTAGGGGAATGCATAAAAGTTGGTATTTCACCCTTAATAGGGATAGTATGAGTTTTGACAGTATGAATTGGAAAGGATTAAGGTAACAACAACCTTTAAGGATCAATGTAGAAATTTTTTTAGAATTGTATAGACAATGGTCCTAGTATTAGTAAATGGTATTTTGATATGCCCTGTATCTAGGGAATACAGGAGAAACGATTCAAGGATAACCTTAGAGGTCTTACAAGGAGAAAGGTAATATTCGAAGTTCTGAAGAATAGAAATTTTGATAAAGGAAATATGACGTAATTATAATAATGCCAGGTAGGCACGTGTTGAACCATAAGAAAGTATAGATCGACCCAATGAAGGTTGAGATTGGTAAAAACAAGAAGGACCCAAGATAGGAGACGTCCTAAGTATGATCGAGAGTCAGTCGTGACAATGTTAACTTCTAAAGACCGACGAAATAACTTATGGAAAAATGGTGATATTTTTTTTCTCACCAAAGCTTAAGGAAGAGCATTTTTATACAAGCAGTGATTGGAAATGAGGTAGAAAATTTAGTTGGAGATCATTCAAAAGACATTGATTATGAGGAACTATTACTATCAGGAAAGGCCAATAAGGTGGTCGACACTCTAAGTGTAAGAGAGCAATTACAGGCGCTCGTGCCAGAGGATTACAGTAATGATGGTTAAAGCCGTGAAGGTTGTATTATGGTGTGGATAATTGACATTCCTTCTGATGATTGTGCGATACTCAACCGTAATAGTATTTTGGTAAATATTTAATTCATGTAATCGCTGTGAGCGGGCTATCTATCTTAGAAGGTCCTATCTTGAGATTAGCCAGGACCATGTTACAAAATGACTAAATGAACCTTTAAGCTTCATGTCTCCCAATAAAGACATATGGTTAATAATGGTATTAACCTGCTATCATTGCTTTTATTGAAACTCTTCTGCAATTTTATCTGCTTCATGTCATATGTACGTCAAGTTCAGGAGTGTTCTTCACGTATCATGAATGGTGATTATGTTACCTCCTTAGAGGAGTTCGATACGGTACGTATGGACTCTGTATGATTAAATATTAAGATTTCATGGAAAACGAATGACTACAGTAGGTCAGCGGTGGACCATAGTAATGCAGCAATGATTCTGCGAGGAATGAGCCAATTACAACCGTGAGAGTTGTATTGGAATGGATATTGAGATTGAGTACCACTAATCGGGTCGTGGTGATGTATAAGTTATTATTGATAGACCAACTAAGTCGAACATTTACCTATGATATATTTATTCCTTCTTATCAATAAAGAGTAGTATTACTATACAAAGAAGGTTGTGGTATAGCAATGGATTCTAGTAACGATGATGTCTAAAATGAAATCCCAGGTTCGATTTCAGCTGTCGAGGGAGTTTCAAAGGTGATTGTTTATAAGCTCGCGCAAGAGCATGGGTCCATAGAACGATGGACGGAATAGTAAATATTCAGGCACGTGAATTGCGATGCGATAATACTTGATGTTGATATATGTTTCGTTCTCTTATGATAAACCTCTATAGTTCAGAGGTAGATTCCAAGCCACATATTTTGTGACCATATACTTTTATATATAATTCTCTTCAATTCGTTATTTTCTCTTCTTTTCATTTTCGTGTAAACTGAGAAGAACAACCCTTCCAAAAGGGGAGGTATAGCCGAATGACTATCTATCTGTGTGATAGAAGCCTAGTAGGATACCATATGTTGTTTAATTGTTTGTCGAGTACTAAAGGCTGACCACCTTCTGTACTAACTATGCAATAGAACAAGTGTTCATGATCATAGTAATCTCTCAATAAATTCCTTTACTTCTATATGAATAATCAAACTTTGGAAAATAGAAGTAGCTGAAAAAGGAGTAGTAAAAGTATGGTGGTATTCGGAATGGAAACGCGTTCGTGATACTATGGTTGACTGCATTTATTAAAAGGTTATAAAACTCTAGCGAGTAAAGGTATATCTAGAATAGTATTCTGTACGGATGATAGTAACGATTACAAACTGGAAAAGAGTGGGTATTGAGAAGCAAAAGCTATAATGCTAGAAGCTATGATGAAAGTCTGTGCAATAGACTTGAAAGAATTTGGAATGATCACTTAACGCGGATTGAGTATTCTTACGACAATAGATCGTATGTCAGTATCGAGATGTCGCTTTATGAGATCCTTGAGGGAAGACAATGTTGATCTCCCTTATGTTAGGATGAAGTTGTAGAGCGCAAGATGCTCGGACCAGCAGTAGTCCAAAGGACCAAGGATATAATAGATCTAATCAGAGGACGGCTGGTAGTATCCCATGATGGACATAAGAAGTATGCTGATTTGACAATGAAAGGACAAAGAGTATGAAATATGGGACCTAGTGTTGTTAAAGGTATCCCCTTGGAAAGCCTTATAAAGGATTAATGAGGTTCAGAAAGAAAGAAAAGCTAAGTCCACGATTTGTTGGACCCTTGGATATATTACGATGTATTGGGAAGTTATCAAATGAACTAGCCCTACCCCCAAACGTGCAGCAAGTTCATAACATGATCCATGTATCAATATTAAGGAAGCATAATCTGAATGTCGGACACATAGGAGAATACAAGCACATAGACATGCAACCAGACTTGACCTATATGGAGCAACCAGTAAGGGTTATGGATTGAAAGGAGCAAGTGCTTAGGAACGGGGTTATCAGACTAGTCAGAGTTCTGTGGCAAAACCACAATGTGGAAAAAAAACTTGACTTGAGAGTTAGAAAGCGCAATGCTAGAAAAGCATCCCCGACTGTTTTCTATCTGATTCCGGGACGGAATCCCTTTAAGGAGGGGAGACTGTAATAACCCCAATTTTTGGAAATTTTTGAAACCCTGATAAATAGTATTTTTTTTTCTGATTATGCTGATTAAGGAAAATTATCATACCACACTATATAGGAGTACTGTTATGGAAATTCTGAGATCGTATTAGTATTCCATATAGTAAATGAGTGTATGTAAAGGTCGTCAGAATTCGAATCCGGACACTTTGATTTTTCCCGAAAATCCACCAGATACCGAAAGAATTGAGTATAAGGTAACATGATTAAAAGGATTTTTATTTAATAATCATAGCAGAGGATCATTAAAGGAATATAAGATATTAATAAAGGTTCAGGGAAACCCAAGTAATAAGATCCCGGATATGATCCCTCAAACTATTAACGAGAACGAGAGTTAAGCGAACCGTAAAACAAATAAGCGACCAAGAGACAAGCTTGTACAAGAAGCCAATGATTATGACATCATCAAACCACAAGGGATTGACACATGGCAAGAAAGTGATGCATGATGGATGATGTCATCAAGGGAGAAGATATTTATGCAAGGAAATCAAAGAAGCTTTTCCATTTTTTCCATTTCTTCATTTTGCTCTCGGCCAAAATAATACCAGCAACTTCAAACTTCCATATCTCCTTCAATACTCACTCAAATATTATGTTCTATAGTTCGTTAAAAAGGTATTGAAATGGCCTACAACTCTTGTTCACAAGTCTTGTCCAAATAATTATGTTAAGACCTTCATTTTTACAGTTCTTTAAATCGGACTTTTAGAAACTTCAAAATCTAACTTTGTGTTTTCTTGATTGTTTGTGAGATCCCAGCTTGTATAAGGATTGATCAAGGTTTTCAGGCTCCCTAGAAACTTTTCACTCACAAATCAAGGTATAAAAATTTCTTGACCTTTATTACTAAGCTTGGTTGTTTGAGTTTTTAGATGAATTGGTAAATGTATAGTTAGATCCACGCTTAGTAGTGATTTTTGTGAAGTTGTGTTGATTTTGAATGGTGAATTTGTAGTGATTGAATGAGTTGGTAAAACCTTGGAGTGTGAACTGAGTTTTCAGTGGTTTAAGTTATATTTGTTGTGTTATTGATTGTTGGAGGATGGGAGTGAATTGATGAGGATTTAAAGTGCTAATTATTTTGGGAATCGCGTAAACATAGCCGTCGTAATGCCTGATTTACCTTACACTATTTTTGTTAATAAATTCAGGACCCGTGAACTCACTTTAAGATTCAAACTGTTCTATTTTTAGCTAGATCATGTCGTAAGCTTCATTTTGGTATGTGGTTCGCTTAGATCCGATGTATGGTTTAGGAGAAACAACTGTTTTAAGTAACGGCATTTCGTGAGTAAACCATTACCCCTCGCTTTACGTTGAAACCTTGTTTAAGGCCCTTAAAAGACTAATTGGATTATGAAACAATTATGTAAGGTGGATCAGGAAGTTGGTATTGTATTCCTGAAAGAGTCGCCTTAAAATTCGTAATGATTAATTTATTAAAATTAGTGGAGCCGAGGGTACGCGTGCGATTAATGCAAATCGTTAAGTGTATAAGCGACCGTAAGCGGCCGTTAGGGTATGAGTGAGTTTTGACTAGTTTTTTAAGCGACGGTGGTCTAATTCCGGCTTATATTGTTGTTCATAGGTTAACGGACCCACTCTAAGCTTAAGTCTACCTCGGAACACTCAGGCAAGTTTTCTACCCGTATAACTGTTGTTGTGATGCATATATGTATATGCATTATCTTGTGAGAAGTGCATGATTGTTATTAGAAAATCTTTTGATATATTAGAGCATGTTGATATGATATATATGCATGCCTGTTTTATAATTTTGATATTCCATGATCAATTCAAATGCTTATAAACTGCATAATACCTATGCTAGAGATTAGCAGTAGTTGTGAATACCCTTAGTGTAGGGGACCCAAAGGTGAACATATTTCTAAACCGGGAGTCGATGTTCCTGAGTATAATATATGTATATATATATATAGTTTTCTATAACTATTAATCAAATAAGGTATATTTGATGGTTTTGAATAATAATTAAACTTATTTTTTATTATTCAAATAAGGATCGTACTTTCGTATAAGTATATCTTTTGTTATTTAATATTCGTTTCAAGTATGAGTTTTAAAATTTTCTACTTCAATTATTTTATAAAGATTATCCTTTATGGGAATATTATTTAAATGATAATATTCAGATATTTTCTAATATATCGGGACTGATTTATTTTATTAATTCATCATTACTCTAAACATTCTTTTAAATGTGTTCAAGTCTTCAAAATGATTTTTAAAGTTAGAGCGGATCCCAAAACTCGTTTTCAAATTTAATATCTTCCTTTTGAAGGGGATTTAAATACTCGCTTCAAAATCTGAGGAATCCGGCTCTGTGGTGTATTTTATATTCGCAACAAGGTTGTGGTTTTGATAAAAGAATTTGATTACTTGCCCAACATTCGGGAAGTAAGTCCATCTAATTGAGTCGGCATAAGCGACAGGCCGGGGTACGGTCTATCAAAGTGTAAGTGGCTGGGTGGCAGTCCATCAACGCGTAAGAGGCCGGGTGGCAGTCCAGCACAAGGTCCTAATGCGGCCAGGGTGATGACCGGTGGGGGATTCATCCATCTACTAGTAGAAAAGGTTACTTAATGGGTATTTTTGCCTGATTAGCAAGATATCGGGTTTATGCCAAAGTTTTCTTCTTTCCAAATTCATTGGGTATTATAACTCTGTTTATACTTTTCATAACAGAGGGTTTCAAGGAATGTATAAGATATATATATGTGTATATATATCAGGAATTAATGAAGTATCTAGTAACTTCATTTCTTTAAATGATATTTTAAAGATTGAATCTATTCAAGTCTTATCTTGTAGTCTCATCTGTGTGATGAACTTTTGAAACTGATTATAACTTGAACGGTGGTAGTTCAAGTAGTATTAGGAAAAGATATAAGTATATTGGAGTATCTTGTAACTTCATTTTTTCAACTTATATCTAGTTAATGATTATCTTATGCATGACAAAGATTTTCAAAAAAATGTTGAGACAAGGTTAAATATATGAGATCACCTTGTAACGATACTTTTATACAGTTATAAACTAGAACGCTGTGTATATTATGCATGGAAGAGGATTTCCAAGATTTTGAAAAGTATATATACATATATACTGATTATTTTATGACTTGGTCGTGTTAAGATATTAAACTTGGTTCATATCTGCTTAACCAAGACTTTCATGAGTACTATGAGAATGCTCATATATTGTTAATTATTATACATATTATTTCGGTGGGCTTGTTGCTCACCCTTGCTTTCTTCTTTCATCACACAACAACAGATAGACAAGATGAACTAGACCAAGCTCCCAATTCGCGAGCGGATAGGAAACATTCCGCAGTTTCCTAGAGGCGTTGATGCCGCTATAGGTGAGATAGGAACTACCAATAGGCTAGGCTTTCAACTTTTGATGTACCTGACTTATGTATCTTTATGAATTATAATAATGGCAAAGAAATATAAATTTATTCAGAAACCCTTTTGAGGTATAATGACTTATAATTGTAAAATAAAATGACTTGTGTTATTCTGGTATTCATCTCTGAGACTATAACTTGTGGTGTGTGTGTTTATTGTGGGGTCACAGTACGCAGTATTTGGTTCTTCATTAAGATTGGGTGTTATTAAGGGAAATGGAACTCGTGACAACCCGGATCCCCAACCCCGGATTTGGGGGTGTTACAATGCGTATTTGATCGTGCAATGAATGAGGTCCCAAAAGACTTATGCAATAATACCTATGTAGCGAGCGTTAGGTTAGCGGATCCCAGACTATCAAATTCTTAGGTCACTAGGCACAAAGTCCCCTAGAACTTAATAACTCGAGTATTAAAGAGTTCACTCTTGATCAATTATGCATAAACACATACTTTTTTTCTTTTACTCTCTTTTTTCAATTTCTGAAGGAGTGTGTTTCGCTCCATCTCATTCAACCCTAGACTACTCATAAAATATGAGTCGGCTACTAGCCATTTGATGTCTAGCCTTATTCACAACTAGCAATGAATTCCATGTTTTTCTCCAATTTAAAATTCAGTGTTCTTTTTGTCATTACGAGAATACCAAAAATTCTAGATATAAACAAGTGATTAAATCTCATCAACTAAACAAATATGATCATGATCTAGCTCAAAAGCAATCCTATAAGACTTGTGAATTTTTTTCTGGCATGCAAATTAATTCATGAGGATTTAACCAACTCTCTATTCATCATCACCACACTCAAATTAACATCAACTTATCAGATAGCAATTGCTCAATCTAAGGGATCATGTTATATGCATGCACATGCAACTAAATGAACTCCCATAAAAACATAAATAAATATGTCCTATAAGAACAATAATGCAAAAATATGAATGAAATACAACTAAACAAGCAACATGAATCTATATAAACACACACAAACTAATCTTTACATTAGCACCCCCAAACTTAAAATTTTCAATGTCCTCATTGAAGGTAATAATAAGGATTTCAGGCATACCTAGTTAGCGGGAGGATCACCCTCTTCGAGTGGAGGATCAGGTGGCCAATCAACCTCGACACCAGTGTCTCGAAAAACAGTACTGAGAGCATGTGTCAAATCTTCAGCAAAATGTCGGTGGATGTCATGCACGGCCTCAATACGCCGAATCAGCCTTCTATACTGCACATCACCAAGACCAAATCTATCAACTATCTGTGGTGCACGAGAGGGACCCTCTGTAAGCACGGGAGTAACCGCCCAGTCACCCTTTAGAGTATCATAGATATATTCCAACCTCTTATCAGGGGATGCACCTAAAAATGCATAACTCAAATGATCTGGAAATGGTTTGAGCTCAAGTGTGGGAGCTTCTTCAATCGACGGTTCGAGAAGATCCTGAGAAATTTTCAGCTTTGCTAACCTAAAAGAATCGAATGACATATCCAACTTCCTCTTCCACGGAGGTGCATTCAAAACCTGTAGTTGCTCTGCTCCTTCTTCATCTTCAATAACTGATTCTCCTATTAAGGATCGCTCTAAGGTATCTGACTTTGGCAATTTCTCAAGTTCCGAATTCACTACAGAGTCGACCCATTCTACTTTAAACCACTCCTCTTTAGCTGTGGCTAACTTTATTTCCTTGAACACATTAAAAATGACCTTCTGATCTTAAACCTTCATCGTAAGCTCTCCTTTTTGCACATCGATCATAGTTCAGCCTGTAGCCAAGAATTGTCTTCCCAAGATGATGTGAATCTTCTTATCTTCCTCGAAATCCATAATTACAAAATCAACAGGGAAGATGAGTGTGTCCACCTTGACCAAGACATCCTCCACCATACCTTGTGGATAAATGATGGAACGCAACTAGTTGAAATGACATGTATGTCGGTTTCGGATCAGGCAGACCAGGCTTCTTGAAGATAGACAAGGGCATCAGATTGATGCTAGCTCCCAAATCACACAAGCATTTGTCGAACGACAAGTTTCCAATAGTGCAAGGAATAGTGAAGCTTCCAGGATCTTTAAGCTTTGGAGGCAACTTCTGTTGCAGTACAGCACTGCATTCCTCCATAAGAGCAACGGTATCTAAGTCATCGAGCTTCACTTTTTGAGAGAGAATACCTTTCATAAACTTCGCATTGCTAGGCATTTGTTTAAGAGCTTCAGCGAAAGGTATGTTGATGTGAAGTTTCTTGAAAACTTCCAAGAACTTAGCAAATTGCTTATCCAACTTCTGCTTCTGTAACCTTTTAGGAAAAGGAGGTGAATGATAGACCTGTTTTTCCCATGTATTACCCTCAGGAGGAGTGTTGATAATAACTTTCTTCCTTGGTTCCACCTCGGCATCCTTCAGCACCTCTTCTTCAACTACAATCTCATTTTCTGAAATTGGCAAGGGTGCAGACGCACCTGCATTGTGGATAGAATTTTCAGACTCTTCGTCTTGCTGAATTTGGGGGCTTGCGACCTTTTAAGACCTCAAGGTGATGGCGTTCACCTGTTCTTCAACTTCCTTCTTGTCTTGATTGGCTTCTGTATCACTAGGAAACGTTCATGATGGTCGATTCAATAAGGCATTAACAATTTACCCTATTTGGTTCTCTAGAGTATTGATAGAAATAGCCTGGCTTTGGCATATAAGAGCCTGGTTTTTGCACATAAGCCACAACTCCTCCAATTCAGATTTTTCATTCGAAGATAGACCTGCACCTCCATGAATTTGATGTTGAAGTTGGAGTTATTTTCTTGGCGCATATTGCGATTGTTGAAAACCAGGAGGGTTGAATTACTTTGTTGTATACTACTGATAAGGTTGCTGCATCGCACTCTGATTTTTGCTCCAGCTGAAGTTAGGATGATTCCAGTTGTCAGGATGATAAGTGGCTGGAACTGGTTGCTGCGATCTCTGAAAGTTGCTCACAAACTAAGCTGATTCACTAGATATAGCGCATTGCTCCATCGCATGCGAACCTGCACACAGCTCACAAACACTGGTTATTTGATTAACACCATAGTTAGCCAGAGAATCGATTTTCAAAGACAACGCCTTTAGTTAAGCAGTGAGAGCCGTAGTTGTATCCACTTCCAGAACTCCTACTACCTTGCCTTGTTGCAATCTCTGGGTTGGATACTGATATTCATTAGCAACCATCAATTCAATTAGACCATAAGCTTCCTCATAGCTCTTTGCCCATAATGCTCCACCTAATGCTAAATCAAGCATGGGTCTAGACTGTGCTCCCAAACCATTGTAAAAACAATTGATGATCATCCAATCAGGCATGCCATGATGAGGACACTTTCTAAGCATCTCCTTGTAGCGCTCCCAAGCTTCATATAGAGTTTTTCCCGATTACTATGCAAATTGAGTAAGAGCATTCCTGAGTGCAGCTGTCTTCGCCATAGGGAAGAATTTAGTAAGAAACTTCTGAGCAAGATCCTACCAAGTAGTGATAGAACCAGCTGGTCGAGAGTGTAACCAGCTCTTAGCCTTGTCCCTCAGAGAGAATGGAAATAGTCTCAGTTTCACAGCATCTTCAGAAATATTATTGAACTTGAAGGTGTCACAGATATCGATGAAATCCCTAATGTGTATATTGGGATCTTCCGTTGGAGAACCCCCAAACTGGACTAAATTATGTACCATCTGAATCGTGCTAGCCTTGATTTTGAATTTTCTACTAGTTCTCCCATTGCAATGATAACTAGAGTACCTGAAACACACGACTAAAGTAAACCTTGTAAGTAAGAGAATCCGAGTCAGTGAACTTGAACGACCACTGATGTCAAACACATTAACTAAAAATTAACACCGAGTCCCTGGCAGCGGCGCCAAAAACTTGTTAGGGAGAAAATATGCGCTAAAATTACACGCAAGTATATGCGTTCGCAAGTATACGCGTTAACTTAAGCTTATGCACCTATGAAACAATGGTATGGCTATCGCTCAATGCTCAGACAATAACAAGTTGAGATGTTTATAACTAAGATTAAACTAACATGCAATTAACTAAGAATAAAAGTGATTGAATTAACTATATGAGACAAACATGGGATTCTAATTTCATTAAATACTTCATTCAAAGTCATTGTTCTTAACCTTAGCATGCAATGGTGATAACAACTAATCAGATAACACGAAACTAGTAAACTGCCAACTTTCGTTGTACGAATACCCTACTACCAGACATCCACAAAAGAGATAGAAACTGAATAAACTACCAATTATATTGAGACCCTATATGCCTATAATTTGACAACATAAAGGTTTAATGCGCAATTTATATATCGTGATTATATAGGGAAAGAAAGATGGTTAAAATTACCTACGAATCATGCATAATAAATACATGAATCCTATGCTAGCATGGCAAATTCTAAATCTCTATATTCACTGTCACTTCAATAGAGATTAACACACTATCTTATATGTTAGCTACACATATAAGATGAATAAGCACAACCAATACTAGGATATTAATCAATCACCACACACCAAGATATTGAAACAAATTAACTATAGAAATCCATAAGTACATCCGTTAGAACCCCACGATAACGATTAGTTCATAATCGAACTCATCGTCACCATGGGTCCAATGAAAACATGATATAAAATAATATAAGAGTATTAGAGTTTAAGAAAAATCGAAAACAAGCATCAAAGGATCGCCTAAATTGAAGAATACAAAAGTCTTCTTCTCCGCAGTCGTCTTGTGCTCTTCTAGGTCTTCTTAATGCTCTCCCTTGACTTCTTGTTGTTAAAAACATCTTTTTATTGGTATATATAAGCCCCTAGTGGACCTGGACCCTCAAAATCATCAGTTTCTACTTAAATCCAGATTCTAGGGCAGAAAGGGCGAGGCGGCCGCGCTAAAATCAGCGCGGGCGCTCTCGTTTTTTGGCAGAAAGTTGGCGCGGGCGCGCTGGTTTTGGGGGCGGCCGCACAAGGTTTCTGGATTTTTCTGCTGATTCTTCTTTTGGCAGTATCTTGAGTTCTGCTCATCAGAATTAGGCGATTCAACTGCCCACGCGAAGATAACGAGATTCTCTTCAACTTGAGAATGGCCTAGGATTCCAATTCTTAGCTATTTTCAGCATATTTTCTTGAAAAGCTCCCTTCTTCATTTAACTGATGCCTGAAACGCAATAACACAAGAACATATCAAACATACCAACAATTTGAGTCTTAGACACCAACTTAAGCTTGAAATAAAGCGTTCCAAGTAGATATAAAATCCACTTATCATATTCATAACGTAAAAGTAAAAAAGAACATTTGTACATTTGTTATCTTCCCATATGTTGTAAGTGGCCAGTGCATGCAACTCTATAATTATTGGTTTAATGGATTTCCTTTTTATAGTAGTCATCTGCAGTTGCATTATATATGCATGTATTAGTTAATACTCTAAATAATATATCTTTAAAATGTCATTTGTGGATCAATAGATGTTTTTTAGCTATCTAATCTTTTCATTTTTATTTTCTTATGCAGGAAAGCTTGTTCAACCTGGGGTATATGCGATAGCCTTAGTACTTGTGCAATATATTAATGTCCTTGCTACTTTACTAGTTGTTACTAATGATTGTTACTAACAAATCATGATATTTTAATCTTGATCCACATAGTTTATTTTAAATAAATGCATATATATATATATCAATCAACTCTTAGGGGATGACACAAACTAAGAAATAAAATAACCATTATGCAAGAAAGAGTGAATTTTTATAAATTTGATATAGGTGCCAGTACAAACCTCATCTTCTAATTTGCTCCCCATCACATCAATGCCATCAAATATTAACATTGAATAATTAGATTCACTGCCTGTATAGAGTCGTCGAAATTGTATAAGTTAGTAACTGAAGCTAGTGTAGCATAAAAATCATAGCTTACAGTCCACAGAACATACAAGAGTTGTAAATTAAATGTAAGGACCCACGACAATATCTATCCCAACCTAGTATGGTAGAGGTGAAAAAATAATCTCACGGCTAAGTCAGGGTCATGCTGAATATATGAGCAACACATTCTGCTACAATTACTTATCCATGCATGAATCATCATCATACTCTAGGCTATGTTACCCAGGATAAATTTCTTTCTTTAAATAAACTATATTATTTACCTTTATCTATTTCATTCTTATCAACATGTATTTCTCCGTCCCGCTACGATCAAGAAGTGCAAAGTTAAGCCAACCAGATATATATAACTGTGAATTTAAAATTTTTAAAATCTTTTAAATATATATAACTGTGAATGAATATGCATTAGTACAAATTAAAAGAATTCAAGTATTGAAAATACAAAGTAAATAAACAGGACTGTTTAAAAACTTTTTGATGGATTGAACTTTCCACCAGATATATATATAAAGATTAATGAACTCTGTGATGCATGAATGCACACAACTGCTTAAAAGTATTTACAAAGATGAACAGAGAGAATTCTTAACAGATTTAGTTTTATCTATTTCCTCTATTCAAATTGCTTGTAGTTCACTTACTTTTAGACACTTGCTACTCTTGATTTATATATTAGCAAGTTACATATCAATAAGACAAATAGTAAAATCAAGAATCTAAATCTTATTCACATGTTGCTTCATTTCTCTATCCAGCATCTTTGAATATCTTCAGTTAAGCTTGAAATTAGAAATGCTTCTTTGTTCTCTAAAACCTGCAAACAGGCTGCCACATTCCTTTTATATACAATCAACCCATGTGAATGTCAAGTCGCTTTCAACTATTATTTGAATTTGTTATCCGTCGAGACTTCAGCATTATCCGTCGATACTTGACTTGAGTTATCTGTTGAGTCTCTAATGGATTATCCGTTGAGAGTAGTCTTGAGTCATCCGTTGAGGCTTTGCAGTTTATCCGTTGAGAGTGTTTCCTTAACAATTGATACTCTTTCACTTATGCAAAGTTACAAGACATCTTCTATTTAAAATTAGTCAACCTATTTTATATATCTTTCTAGTAGTCAACATGACTTAGAATTTCCAACCACTTCTAAACCTCTAAATAATCACAGTAGATGGAAATGTGCTACAAAAACTTATTGATATATAAGCTACTCTATTAACGAATGAACAAGTGTGGTTATCTATTGATAGTTATAAAAACACTTAATTAAATCTACTAAGGTGTTTTGGTGAATTATCATCAGGTCTACAACATATTCCTAACAATCTCCCCCAATTTATGTCTAATAGAATTATAGGAATAAATTTAGAGGTATTTGATGATAACAAAACACCATATTCTAATTAAACAGATAACTGTAGATAAAAATGCTAGGTGCTGCATATTATTAAAAATTTGTACCAAGAGAGTTTGTAGAAATCTCACAAGCCATTTTCAAGGTGCTCCTCTAGACTGAGTAAATTAATTCTTTTTCCTTGACTGTCTAGTTTTCTTCCCCAGCTTCTCATTGTTCTATTATATCTGATTTTGAAGTTGTCTGTAGAACTCAGATTCATCCTCATTATTGAGATCCAGCATTTCCTACATTTCCTTGAGAGTATCATTGCTTGATATTTTTAGCTGGTCTTCAAGTCTGAAGAATCTTCTGGTAAATCTTTCATCCCTAAACTCCATCATCCAGTATGGTTTCAAATGCACTCTATTTCCAGTGTATGAAATGGTTAAGACTCTTGGTAGTGCATTTGGATCTCTCCAGCTTTGTCTGATTTGTTGAATTTTGTTATGTATTTCTGTTTTGTCCACCATGGTGAATCCAAAATCCTTCTTCATAGCAGAAAATACCTTTATCAAAATACTATAGCCTTCATTGAGTATCCTATACAGAGGCCAAGTTATTTCCTTTCCACCCTTATACATGAACACCAACTTCTCTGGCAATCTGTAGGAAGCCTCAATTGCTCTAACTTCATCCAGCTCATCCAGGTAGAGGTTGAGGTCTGAAAATTCTTTTATGTCACAAATGAAGAGTTGATCTTCCTTGTTGACTGTTGGCGTGGGTTTGGACAATGATCTTGATTGGGGTAAAACTTGTTTTCTGGTTGATTTCTTCCTTCTTTTCTTGATGGGAATGGGTAGGTTTGGCTCAGAAATTGGTAGGCTTTCCCAGTGTATTTGTTCATTCTTTGGAATTATTGGTTCATCATGGAAATTCACATCAGGATGGACCTTGAACTCAACTTGCTCCATTTTAGGCACAGTTGTTTGATTTGTTGTGGTAGACTGAGTTGTCTTAGCTTCTATTTCTTCATCTTCAACAATCTTCCTTTTTGCTTAAACCTTCCAGTAGCCTTTTCCTGACTTCTTTGGTTCTTGCTTCTCTATAAATGAGGTTTTCTCAGTTTCAGTTGGAGTTGCAAGCATTTCCAGTTTTCTTTTTACTCCTTTAGAGGCCTGCTTCTTCCTTCTTTTCTGAGCTCCTATCTTTCTATTTTCCTCATCTTTAGCTTCTCTAAACTAAGGGTGCTTAGCCATCACACAAATCATCTTTCCATTTTATAGATTCTGGCAATTCTTGTTCTTAGCATGGCATTTTTGGTGGTTTTAAAGCTTTCAATTGATGCACCCAACTGCTTATCTTCATCTGGCCAAGGAGGATAATAATCAACCAACATTGGGTGCTTTATTGATATTACGACACTTGCTTGTTTAGGCTTTAGCACCATAAAATTGTTGAACTCGTTTTTTTAGGGTTCACCCTTGTCTCCTTTTCCTAGCTGCATATCATTCATGGTGATTGGCTTCAACTGAGTGAAATGTTTCACAGATTGATCCTGAGTAGCAGTTGAGCCAAAAACCTTTGCAATCCTGTCAGCTGCTGCAAGATTGATTAAATTAATGTTTTCCAAAGTTGGTGGCTTAGAGATAGTAATAGCTAGCACTATCACTTTGTTGACTTGAATGTGCACATCCTTCTCTCCCTTTTTGTTATCATCAAGTAAAACGGGGTTTGAGGTTTGAGCAGCCACCAAATGTTGAAGTAGTTGATTCTGTGTTACTTGACCATCCAGTATCTTGGCCACAGAATTTTCCACTTTTGAGAGTCTATCTGTAAAGGCCTTAACTTTCCTTTCCAAGTCACCTTCTTTTCTGATCTTGAACTGCACTTCCCTAATTATAGCTTCTGGAATTTTCTCCTCAAATCTTTGATTCAGCTCTTTCTTAACTGCCTCAACAACATTCTTCATATCTTCCACATCCTGAGTCTGTTTGAGATTTTGAATTTTATGCAATTGAAGAGACTCAAGATGGGCTTCCAGGAGGGATTTGGTATTGGCATCTGTGGTAGCTTGAATGGCTGACTGAGTTTGATTTATAAGTTTGAACATTGTTGAAGGTGAAATGATGGTAGCTATACTCCGTTGATAGCATCCAGGATGGAGTGTCTGTAGATGAACTAGGGCTTGCATCTCTCCCTAAGGTGGTGCCAGCTTCATCATCAAAGCCATCCTCAAACTTAGAATCCCCATGAGCTCCAAAGTTAGAGTCCACATTGCATCTTTTGCTCTTAGCATTGAAGTTGTAGTATGTACCAGATTAAGGGTCTTCTCTGCTTCCTCATTGCCCTGAGCAGCCAATGTTTGGTAGGCTGTAACAGGATGAGTAAATGTCTCAGTATATAAGGAAATAGAATCTATAACAACTCTGTATTCTTGCTGATATAGTCTTTTCCTTTCAGCCTCATTAACATTCATTGACTCACTTGCAATGGTTTTCAACCTTATTCCTCATGTACCTGCTTTTCTCTCATTTTCTCTCTTTTTTTACATCAAGGGCTCCCCTTGGCTCCCCATCCTCACACCCTCACCTTCACCAGCTAAGGCGGGACTCCTCTCACTCACATTTACCATACTGAAAGAAATAGCATGTGGAAGTTCATTCATTTCCTCTCTTTTTTCCTGAGAGCAACCCAGCCTCTCACTCAAGTCATTCCTTTCCCTCAAACCTAGGAGTGATTGTACAAATACTAAGTCATCTACACTTGTCATAATTTTGGAGATTTCAAGTTGTGTAGATACTTTCAACGGATAAGGAATATCTGTTGAAGTAGCAGTTATGAATGTCAACGGATAATTGTTGTTAAGCTTATCCGTCGAGGGACAATCACTTATCGATGGATGAGGAATATTCGTCGAGAAAGTATAAATAAAAGAGTTAGAAGTTGAAACTATGGTTGAGTCTGTAAAGATTGATTTTAGATTTTTATGCACGGACTCATCATTAGTTTCAAAAAGAAAGGGCAAGTGAGCCAACATATCATCAATAAGATGATGCTCATTTGCTATAGATTTTTGCTCCTCCATGAATTTTAAAGATAGAGAATCAGGAATTGATGTGTTTATCATGTCCACATCCAGTGATTTTGTGGGAGAATTGTGTGTGTGTGGTGTATCAATAATGAGGGAATTTTCCTGTGACTCCATATTTATTGGAGCCACATCAAAATGACTTTGAGATGGTGTTGTAACTGAGTCTTTGACTATAGTTGGAACTGTGTATGCACCCTGTGACTCCCCCAAGGTTTTTAACTTCTTCTTTCTAATATACATTTTTGTTTGGTCAGTTGTGTCCCTTCTCCTTTTGGCCTGTGCTCTTGGTTGATAGCTTGTTTCAATACCTATATTATTTTGAGAGGATGTAACTAATAATGAGCTTATTTCCCTATTGAGCACCACAGTCTGTTGGGAGACTATGGTACGGCTGGTTTGGATCACATTTGCCTCACCCACCTTATCCTTAGGGCTTCTTTGATTTTCACCCTTTCCCTCACCTTGATCACTACCCTTCACACTCCCCTCCGCTGCTGTGGTAGTTTTTAAAACTAGTTTCTTTTGGGAGAAACTAGAGTGTGGCTTCTTTGATTTAGGTTTTAAAGATTTTGGTTTAGTGGCATGGGTAGGCATCTGTTTGGTCACAGTCACATATGTCATTGCCACAATTGAACTCAAAGAAATAGCAGTTGGGAAGAGTTAAAGACATGAATATTTACCTCACTTACCTAAGGTGCCTCCATGATTGGCATGTAGTGAAGAGGCACTTCATTATTGAGATTGTTCCTGCATAAATTAGCAAGCACTCTCTTTTCTTGCACCCAACAAGCAAGCTTGTTGTTTGGGTTCTCAATTAAAAGATCTTTAGATACATGATTAGCTAGCATCATAAGAAACCTAGCATAATACACATTCTTTGGTCTTTTCTTAATATCTCTTAACTTATACTCTAACTCTAGGATGACATAATTGCTAAAGTTAAAATATTTGTCATTCAAGAGCATGTACAACATATTAAGCATGGAAGAAGTAATTGCATCAAAGTTACTTATTTTTTCAGAAAATACTTTTATAAAAGAATCACATAGAAAGCTCCATTTTTTTTCTAAGGCCCTTTCTCCTGATTCCACCTAAATTGGCAGAATCAAGAGGGAAAATTATAGACTTAAGCATGTTACTCACATCAGTGTCTGTGTCAGGAAGAGATGTTTATTTTCAGAAAATTTAAAACAAGCTTGAATTTCATCACAGTTAACATAAAAATCATTACCTTTAAGATTTAAGGCAATAGTCATGTCTGTAGAGTTGAAAATGGTTGTGGTCCAAACTTGCTCCAAAACGTTGCAGTAAATCACAGGAGACTCGAGCATAGAGTACTTCAATTTACAGTTTCTAATGAAGTTCATCATCTTGTGAAAGTCTTCAGAAGCAACGCTCTTGTCCACAAGTGCTACGAAATTGTTTTTTCATAGATGAACCCAGATTGAGACATGATTTTCACTACTAGTGCCATTTTTGCTTAGTATGCAGTTATAGAGAGAAAGGGTTTTGGAGATGAAGAGAGTAAAATTTACTTTGTAATTCAGAGAAAGATAAAAGTGAAATATAAAAATAAAACGGGCTTTTATATTTTCTCAGAAAAAGACAGACAAATAATTAAAAATAAAATAAAGTATTTGATGATAATTGCCAAAACTAACTGTTTAAAAATAAAAAAACTGTAGAAATTCCAAAACTTATCCATCGACATATACATACACACTGTAAGTAAATTCGACGGATAGGGTTTAGAATTTACGGCTATGATTGAAGCAATTAACGGATACACAATGTACCTTTATCCGTTGAGGAACAAAGTACCCAGAAATATTTTTAACTTTCAACAGATAATCCTTATCCATTGAATTCCATTAGTATTTACCCTTAGCAAATCCTAGTTTTGGTGTCAGGATTTGACAAATTGCAAATCTTGATTTATAACTTTAGTAAAGTCAAGCTTATTTCTAGCTACGTTACAAATTGCAAAGACATCATAAAGAATTAAGAATATTAAACATACCTAACTCACTTACCAACCTAGTAAAAGTTGATTCATCAAGTGGCTTGGTAAAGATGTCTGCAAGTTGCTGCTTACTTGGAACAAAATGTAGTTCCACAATACCATTTATGACATGTTCTTTAATGAAGTGGTACTTGATGTCGATGTGCTTTATCCTTGAATGTTGCACAGGATTTTCAGTAATGGCAAGTAGCACTTGTATTGTCACATAAGATTGAAATCTTGTCCATATATAGACCATAATCCAATAGTTGATTTCTCATCCCTAAAATTTGTGCACAACAGCTACCAGCAGCAATATATTTAGCCTCAGTTATGGAAGTAGAAACTGAATTATGTTTCTTACTAAACCAGGACACAAGCTAGTTTCCTAGAAACTGACATGTGCCAGTTGTGCTTTTCCTATATATTTTATACCCTACATAATCTCCATTTGAATAACCAATTAGATCAAATCCAGAATCTCCAGGGTACCAAATGCCAAGTTTTGGTGTACCCATGAAATATCTTAAAATTCTCTTAATAGCTACTAAATGAGATGCTCTAGGATCAGCGTGAAATCTAGCATAAAGACAAGTAGCAAACATTATATTTGGCCTACTAGATGTCAAATATAAAAGTGAGCCAACCATGCCTTTATAGTTTGAAATATCCACAGTCTTTTCAGTAGTGTTCAATTCAAGTTTAGTTGCAGTGGTAATGGGAGTTTTTGCAGATGTGCAATCCATTAGGTCAAACTTCTTTAAAAGATCGTGAATATATTTAGTTTGACTAATGAATATTCCATCACTAACTTGCTTAACTTGTAAACCAAGAAAGTAAGTTAGTTCTCCCATCATGCTCATTTCATATTTACTTTGCATCAATTTAGCAAACTTTTTATAAATTTTCTCGTCTATAGAGCCAAATATAATATTATCTACATAAATAAGAACAAGTATACTAGATCCATTAACATTTCTAAAGAAAAGAGTATTATCAACAGTACCTCTTGTGAAATGATTTTCTAAGAGGAACTTTGACAAAGTATCATACTAGGATCTAGGTGCTTGCTTCAATCCACAAAGTGCTTTCAAAAGATATTAGACATAATCTGGAAAGTTGGGATCTTCAAAACCTGGAGGCTGACTAACATAGACTTCCTCCTCCAAATATCCATTCAGAAATGCATTTTTGACATCCATTTAATAGACTTTGAAATTGGCATGGGCTGCATGGGCTGCATAGGCTAGAAAGATTGCTATAGAATTCATGGAAACCTTCATCTTGTAGTCCTTTAATCTTCTTATCATCAAATACAACATGTATAGATCCCATAACAATGTTGGTTCTTAGATTGTAGACTCTATATTCAACTGCATATCCAACAAAGATACCTTAATCTGCTTTGGCATCAAACTTTCCATGTTGCTCAGTTTGATTCCTTATAATGTAGCATTTGCATACAAAAACATGAAGAAAGTTCAGTGTTGGCTTCCTATTCTTGAACAATTAATAACGAGTCATGTATTTTTCTTGGTTAACCAAAGAAATATTCTGAGTGTAGCATGCAGTATTAACAGCTTCAACCCAAAAATAAGTTGGTAATTTTGATTCCTCTAGCATGGTTTTTGCAGCTTGAATTAGAGATCTATTCTTTCTTTCCATCACTCCATTTTGTTATGGAGTTCTTTCTGCTGAAAACTTATGCATGATCCCATTTTCTTCACAGAATAACCTTATTGTAGATTTCTTAAACTGAGTTCCATTGTCACTCCTAATTGTTCTAACTTTGAGATCGGGATGATTGTTGACTTGTCTTTTATGATTTATAATGATTTCACTAGCTTCATCTTTAGATTTAAGAAAATATGTCCAAGAGAACTTTGAGAAATCATCCACAATCACTAGGAAATATCTCTTCTTTGAAATTGACACCACATCGACTAGTCCAAACAAATCTATGTGCAACAATTATAGTGGTTCTTCAATTGTAGATTCAAGCTTCCGTTTAAATGATGCTTTAATTTGTTTCCCTTTTTGAAAAGCATCATACAATCCATCCTTTGAGAACTCAACTTGAGGAATGTATCTTACTAGATCTTTCCTGACTAATTCATTCATAGTCTTGAAGTTCAAATGAGACAGCTTCATGTGCCATAGCCAACTTTTATCTTGACTTGCTTTGATGAAAAGACAAGTGATAGAATCTGGATTAGATGAGTTGAAGTCAGCTAGATACACATTTCCTTTTCTCACTCCAGCGAGAACCACTTTGTAATTTTTCTTGCAGGTAACAACACAGGCTTCAGAATAGAAAGTTACAGAGTTGCCTTTGTCACATAGCTGGCTGACACTCAAAAGATTGTGTTTGAGTCCATCCACTAGAGCAACTTCTTCAATGATGAAATTCTCTTTTAAAATCAAGCCATATCCCACAATATACCCTTTGATGTCATCTCCAAAAGTAATACTTAGGGTCAGCTCTCTCCTTGAACTCAGTGAGCAGGGTAGAGTATCCAGTCATATGCATTGAGCATCCACTGTCTAGATACTATAGACTCTTTCTGTTTCCCCGCACACATTAAAATTAAATCAAGTTAATTTTGGTACCCAAGTTTCCTTGGGTCCTGCCTTGTTAGCCCTTTTCTTAGGTTTCTTAGGCTTTTCACCATCAGATTTAGGTGATGGAGGATCAACCTTAGTCCTAGGGGATTGACTGTGAATCCCATGAACAATTTTAGAATTATCATGCACAATTTGATTAACATGATATGGCATAGATTGTACGAAATATTATTCCAGTAAGGCATGCTAAATGGAATTTGAGGCATATTAAATGCAGCATAATAAGGATTTTGTGCAAATAGCATATTACCAAATTATGCATTTAAATTTAGTGCAGGCATAATAGGCATGACATTCATTGGTAATGTGGGCGTGTTGGGAAAAGTGGGAGGTGCAGACATCGGTGTAGGCATAACATATTTGCAAATAACAGACAAATGATTAACACTACCACACTTCACACAAGTCTTTTTAGGTGCATATTTATCAGGTGTGTAGTTTTTATGTTTGTTAATTCCTACATTCCCATTTCTGTTGTTTTTCCTTTTAGAATATGGTTTGACCTAAATTTTCTCCAATCTGTTACCCAACTGCTTCATTGATAGATGCCCCATATTTACTCTCTTTGTATCCTTGACTTGACTTAATTTTCCTGTAACAAAGTTCTTAGAAACATATCCATATTTCTCATTCAGCTTGACTAGCTTGGCTTTGCTAATTGGCTTCTTTTCTATCAACAGATGTGCATCCTTGTCTTTCAATGGATGTTTACTTTCAGATTTCGACGGATAAGCTTCATCATCCATTGATTCCACATCCGTTGATAAACCATCAACCAAAATAGGGTCCAGTTTCTTCTTGTCCTTTTTCCAGGCTTCTTCACAAAAAGACTCAATTCCTTGAATTTTGGCATTTTGGGCTCTTACATTCCTCGAATGATTTCCAAGCCTTTATCACCTCTTTCTCATATTCAAGATGCTTTCTTGAAATTTCCTCTTTCTTCAAATATTCAGTCAGTTCATCCTTTGCAATCTTGCACTCTATTTTCAATTTCTCAAACTCAATGAATTGAGTTTCTAACACAGCATTCCTCTCACTTAAAAATAGATTATTATCTTTAATTCTATTTTTTTAGTGAGTGATTTATGTGTAACACGCAAGTTATATAATTTTGTGGACATATCATTTATGGCATCATTACACTCATCTTTAGAAATGTGTGCTAGGTTTGTAGTGATTACATGATTGCTTGAGGAACTGACCTCTGCTTCATCTGATTTGGCCATTAAAGATAGGTTGACATAGCTTGTTTCTTCATCTTCATCTTCCTCATCTGTTGCCCAGTCTTTTTCTTGAGTCAAGAAAGTCTTTTCCTTTTGTTTGATCAATTCAAAGTATTTACTTTTATAATCCATTGGCTCAAACCTCTTTTTCTCAGAGTTAGGCTTTCTGCATTCATTGGAAAAATGACCACTCAATCCATACTTGAAACATTTGAATTTTGACTTTTCCACCATGTTTCTGTTTGGCTTGATTGCTCCAAAATTCTTTTTGAATTTGAGCTTGGCAAATCTTCTTGATATGAAATCCAAATGCTCATCTATGTCTTTCATTTCATCCTGACTAGGATAATCTTCATTCCCAGCCATTAGCCATTTTCCTTTGCCTTCACAAACCCTTGAGTTTGGTGCAGATTCAACAGCTTCAACCTTAAACTCTATTCCTCTCTCTTTCTCCAACGGCTCATCATGCTCCATTTCGAGCTCATATATTTTTAAGATACCGTACAGTCTCTCTAGAGTAAATTCTTTATACTCTTGAGAATTTCTGTGAGAGACCGTCATTGGCTTCCATTCTTTTGGTAGAGACCTCAGAAATTTCAGATTTGAATATTTAGTTTGGTAGATTCTCCCATACAACTTTAAACCATTCAGTAGTTTTTTAAATCTACTGAAAATGTCACTCAATGACTCTCCATCCTCAAAATGAAAATGTTCATATTGTTGTATGAAGAGTTGCATCTTGTTTTCTCCGACTTGCTCAATTACCTCGCATAGCACTTGAATTTGATCCCAAATTTCCTTAGCAGTATTGAAGTTAATAATATTGTCAAACATATTTCCATCAAGACCATTGAACATAATATTCATGGCCTTTTTGTCTTTATGAACTTGCTCAATGTCTTCATCTGTCCATTCTGACTTTGGCTTTAGGACTGTTTGCTCATTCCCAACAGCTTCTTCAACATCTGTTACAGCTCTGCGAGGAACATGAGGTCCTTTCTCTATGCAGTCAATATATCTTTCATCTTGAGAGAGTAGATGAAGGTGCATATTTACTTTTCAGTGAAGATAGTTATTTTTATTCAAAAGTGGGATCTTCACTCCAACATCCTTTCTACTCATGTTGTTACTTTGTTTGGATCTTTAAACTCTTAGTGTGTCAAGAGCTTGCTCTGATACCAATTATTATTCCCTAACAATCTAACCACAGAATTACATAGGGGGTGAATGGAATTCTGGTTTTTTTGGATATTTAAAAACTCTTTTGAGTATATATAACTGTGAATGAATATGCAGTAGCACGGATTAAAAGAATTCAAGTATTCACACAAAGTAAATAAACAAGAGTGTTTAAAAACTTTCTGGTGGATTGAACTTTCCACCAGAGATATGTATAAAGATTAGAGAATCCTGTGATGCAAGAATGCACATAGCTGCATACAAGTGTTTACAAAGATGAACAAAGAGAATTCTTAACAAATATAGCTTTATATATATTCTCTATTCAAATTGCTTGTAGTTCACTTACTTTTAAACACTTGCAACTCTTGGTTTATATATTACCAAGTTACATATTAATAATAAAAACAGTAAAACCAAGAATCTAAGTCTTATTCATATGTTGCTTCATTTCTCTATCTAGCATCTTTGAATATCTTCAGTTAAGCATGGAAATGGAAATGTTTCTTTGTTCTCTAAAACCTGCAAACAGACTACCACATTCCTTTTGTATACAATCAACCCATGTGACTGTCAAGTCACTTTCAACTATGATTTAAATTTGTTATCATTCGATACTTTAGCATTATCCGTCAATACTTGCACTACACCATATATGGCATCTAGCAACACCCAAAAAAAAGTGTAAAAATGGCCAAAAAGTGTTACCTAAAGCAAAAAATTGGGCTATGGTTACAGTTTTCGAAAATTTCGTGGTGTTGGATTTGCTCGTGCTATAATAGGGGTCTATGGTAACAGATTTTGAACCTTTGGTAATATAGCTGAAAATGTAACAATAGACCCCCTATTGTTACACTTTCAGTATCTATGGTTACAAAAGGTAGGTGTAACCATACTTCTATTATAACACCCATAAAGATCTAGTAACATCAAAAAATATGTTACAGTAAACTCTTTTGCAACATCATTTTTGCTATTGTAACACCGAATGATAAAATATTTCAATCTTTTGGTAACATCTTTACATCTTATTGTAACATTTCTTTTTTAACACTTCTGTATTTATTATTTTATTTTTTCATGTTCGTACCAACATAAAAATATCTACTAATTACACTTGCAACACTAAACACTTAAATACATATTTAACTTAAGAACTCAAATCCAAATTTCAAATACAACACAACAATACAAAGTTTAAGTCAACTAAAATAAATAAAGTTTGCAAATTCATCCAAAAGCCATAAATTTTGACCTTTCTAATTAAACAAAAATAATCTCAAGTTCTGACATCTCTTCTCTTGATAATCATATTCAGCTTGAGTGGCATCTCCTCTTGTTGCTACCACTGGGATAAGCTCTGGTCCTTGCGCCAATCTTTTGTTAATGTAGACACAGACCTTGAGGCATTCCCTATAGGTTTGCTGAACTCTCCATGATCAGATGTTCTAAATTGGGATGCAATTAGGAGAGCGACAACAATCTGCAGTTAATGAAGATAATGAACCTTTATTAGATATAAACCACAACGCATGACATTCTACTTAAAAATACTTCAGCAATTTACAGGAAGAAAAACTACGGATGAATTGCCGTATTTGGCAACATATGGTTGTAGATAGGGATGCCTCAACAGCTCTTAGAGAAAAATATGCAAGTGTCATAACAAGGTAATTTACTAATTCACAGCCATATACAATATTTCTAAGATAGAGAGTTGGAGACTGACAGTTGGTCGGAGTTCTGGCATTTTCTGTAGCATGCTTTTGATCAATCTTTTCCTGTGATACAAAGGAATGTGATATATTGAGCAATCATAGCGTTCTATTATGTCATTTTAATTACTTACTGTATACTATAAGCTGAGGGATGTTACTTACAATGTAGAGGAATAAACTGTAGGCAGCGGGGAAATAGAGGATTGATTGATTACTCGGTCTCTATATGCTGGTTGATGTGCTACTATTTCAACCAAGGAGCAACCTGGGTACAAAACAAACTGTCAACTTATAAAATATATGTCTCATGAACCACCATTAACCCCAAATTATGCACGAAAATTGTGTTATGGAGAAATGTATATACCTAAGGACCAGATGTCTGACTGGTAGCCATACGGTATATCTGCTATAAGTTCTGGACACATATAGTTTAGAGTGCCAACAACCTAAGTAAGGTTTAACAAGAAAATGTTTGAATATAAAATCAACTACGAAAAATCATTTGTGAAGTCTTAGAATTAAACTTGTACAAACATGAAATTTTAATGAGTTGCATACAAGTCAAACAAGTTAACAACAAAGGTAAGGGAAGTACAATAAAAAAACTAGAGTAATATTCCCCCTTACTCTGTATAAACACCAGTAGATTATCTTAGATCACTCAATTCATTTTTAAGTAGGTTTCTCATGTTCTTTCTTTATGTAGATTATATGCAGATGACATGAGATACATATGAGATAAATATTTAGAATTGTTTTGACAGGCAAACCATATATACACTATATTAAAGTAATAAGTCATCATATCTAATAGTATAGTTTTATGCCTAGTGAACTTATATCTGTAATAAGTAACCTTTCAATTTTGATATATATCTAATGCCATATCCAAATATATATAATATTAATAATATACTTATTATTTAGCTTATAATAAGTATATGATTATTATTCAAATTAAAAATTTAATTTTATGTGTGTACAGTTATACTTTAAATGTACACACATACAATTACTCAACCATTTTTTTCTTACCAGAACATGGGAGGGGGTTGGAGTCAATTTTTCCGATTTCTGTAAAATAGAACAGCTATAGCATATCCATTTTTTACAGCATCGCGAGATTTAGTTCCCACCTCTGTGGCAGCCTAACGCCCCCCCCCCATAGAACAGAGGTTTTAAGACATCTTACTATGGTGATTAGTTTTATATAGCTGCAAGTCTTTGCTAATAGAATACATAAAAGGATTTAGAGTCAAGTATCATTAGAAAAAATAAGTGGCAAATTACGCTTATCCTTGATCTAAAACATGGAACTTTAGATGTTAACCCGAGATTGTGAAATACAGGTCACTAGGAGTTATATCAGGGATGACAGGGAGCGGTGGAACAGTAGGGGCAGTGGTTACTCAACTATTACTATTTTCAGGCACAAACAAATTTTCAACACAAACATGCATCTCTTTAATGGGACTTCTCATTATCTTTTCTACACTTCCAATTACATTGATCTACTTTCCGCAATGGGGTGGGATGTTCTGTGGCCCTTCAATCCCTCCGGATGACTGATACCGGCTAATTGCCTAAAGATCCTCCTACTGCACAATAAACGTAAAAAAGATAGAGTTTGTACATTCTTCGAATTGCCAACAATTCTATCATTAGCACACAAGTGTAATATACACATTAAGCACTTCTCTTAATCCATTAAAGTGTTATTATTACCTGATAACTTAACATGTTACTAGAATTATTTTGACCTCTACTTAACAGTTGATTTTATAAAAAGACTGAACATCTGAATACGAATCTATAATTCAATCTTTCTCATTGATGTATGGACAAATTTGAGCATTTCTGATATGTTTCAGAATTCCACATTCCGAAATTTGACCAAGCTCTTAAAATTTCCTATTGATTGCAACAAGCCAAAAGGGAAAGCGGGTCTCTGCTTAAAATAGCCACAAACTTTGCCATATTTATTAATAGAAATCATTTCTCTAAATATGCACAACCAAAATTTTCTAAAACTGTACAAAATCATCATAGAGAATAATATTAACTTTGTAGCCTAGTACTATAAACCTGATATGAATAAAAATCCATCACATTGAACCATAGGGAATACATTATACACTCTACACTCTTGCGCGATACAAACACACAATATATGTATATATAGATAAAGAGCATACGTGATTGAGGAGGTGGGGAAGAAGGAGAACCGAAATCAGCAATGCCGGAGAACGTAGGAGCATCATCATTTACAGTAACACTTGATGAGATAGCTTTGGTAGAATTCATCTTTGTTTCTTCTTTCCCTCCTATTACAATTCAAACATTACTTTAAACATATATAATTATATATTACACCACCAATGTATCAAATCATACATATTAATGAAATTAGCAAAAGACTGTAACATATGTTAACGAATATGATGTGCTAAAGTTTCATAGTAAATGCAGCTTTCATTGAAGCAAATTATAAACTCGAAATGGTAGATGTAGTCTTAGAATTGGAACCAATACACTATACAAATAAAAACAAATGCATGTTCTCCAATTCCACTTCATGATTATATATGAACATTCATTTCGCCTAAAATGCTTATATAAAATCATCTAGAAGTATACTAATCCTCAGTCACAAAATGTTATTCACTTAAAAGTATAATTACACTTCATCGAAATAGACTAACCAGATGTTATTCACTTAATAGTATAAACAGATTATATACATTAATACAACATACATGTAGCTAGAGAGAGCGAGTACCAGACTTAGGAGGAGAAGGAGAATCGAAAGCGGAAGTAGGAGCAGCATCATCATATAAATTAAGACTCGACGAAAAAGCCTTACTGAGATTCACCTTAGCTTCGTCTTCATATCCTATATAAAATCAAACATCAATCCAATCACAATACAATAACACAACTATCAAATCAAACACAAAATAAATACAGTAAAAATAATATAATATAAATCACTTAATAAATAGAAATCATCAAAATAAGTAAATCTCTCTCACACACACGAGAGAGAAAGGGGGAGAGAGAGACAGAGAGATTCAAACATCAATGATGACAATACATGAATCTCTCTCACATAGAGAGGGGAGAGACAGAGAGATAGAGAGAGAGGAACCCACATCAGAACGAGAAACATTCGGTGATTCAATCACGATTGAAAACCCCAATTACTCAACCCCTAAACCCGACTGAGAAAAACTCTATTGAAAAGAACCCCTCAATTACTCAACCCCTAAACCCAACTGAGAAGACTCTGATTAGTTCTGAACCCTAATTCATCTTCTGCAATAGCTCTGAACCCAACTGTTTGTGTGTGTGTTTTTTAGATGCGTTTTTGAGATGAGTGGGGTATTAGTTGGTTTTGGGCCGCCCAAAAATTTGGTCCAAAAAAGAACCGCCTAAATTTTGTCCAAAGAAAAAAAAAGAACCGCCTAAAATTTCAGTTCTTTGGTAACACATTTTTTGATATCAATGCTAACATTTTTTTATGTTACAATAGCAATTTTCTCCTATCTATGGAAACACTTTTTAATCTCTATTGTAACGTTAAAAAAATATGTTAGTTTATCAATTTTGGGGGATGTCAGGTAATATTTTTGCTTGTAACACCAAAAAAAGTGTTGGGAGAGGCCATATATGGTGCAGTGTTGACTTAGTTATCCGTTGAGTCTTTAATGGATTATCCGTTGAGAGTGTCTTGAGTCATCCGTCGAGGCTTTGCAGTTTATCCGTTGAGAATGTTTCCTTGGAAGTTGATACTCTTTCACTTATGCAAAATTACAAGGTATCTTCTATTTACAATTAGTCAACCTATTTTACATATCTTGCTAGTAGTCAACATGACTTAGAATTTCCAACAACTTCTAAACCTCTAAGTAATCACAGTATACGAAAATGTATTACAAAAACTTATTGATATATAAGCTATTTTATCAATGGATGAACAAGTGTGGTTATCAGTTGATAGTTACAAAAACACATAATTAAATCTACAAAGGTGTTTTGGTGAATTATCATCAAGTATACAACATATTCCTAACAATATATCAATATTATATAACAAAATACAGAAAATGACATCAAATACCGGTTAAAGTATGTTTTAAGCTCTACTAAACTAATTTTTTCCACCGGCCTCTTCGGCTTGTTAGGGTCCTTAGCAACCTTCTTTTCCTTCTTAGTCTTTTGCTTCACGCCAAGCCTATCACCATTACAAACACAAATCAACAATCACATATTCAATTACATATATTAACATATCACCATAACAAACTGATCAAACAGATAAGCAAATTTTCAATTACACATATTTTCATGAGAGAAAGAAGCAAATAACAAACCCTCCCATCATCCTAGAGTACTAACCCTACCATTGTGAAATTTTCAATTAGTGTGATTTCACCTAAATAATAAATAAACTGTAGATACATTAATAAAAAGAAATTTTTTTAATAAAATAAAGAGATTTAAGTAAAAGGGTTGTGGAATATCACCAAGTCCAAGGGCCCATTTTGAAAGGATCTGATCTTTTAACAGTACTTTGCGTTTGACGACGAGAGAAGCATATGTGCAAATCAAAATGAAAAACAACATAAATCAAAAAGGGAGATATATTAGATGAAGTTTAGGAAATTACATGTAAGTAATTGAACTCTAGTTGAAGTTTCTGAAGAACAAAAATCCTAATTGAAGAATCGAAGCCTTAACCCCCAATTAGACTGAGCCCTATGTGAATCTCTAGTCACATACAAAAGATTGAAAGTGGCGGCGAGAGACAGTATAATTGATGGAGAGAAAGAGATTAGCCTCAAAGAGATTATTCAGAAAGAGAATATAATGAGAAAGAAATTCAGCATGAGTGAAAAACAGATCTAGAGTTAGTCAAGTGTATAGGCCAGTGCGTGTGTACTAAAATTTCAAACTTAGTTTGAAAATTTGGTCGGCTTTTTGCCCAAATTCTACCCGCTTTGGCCCAAAATATTTGGGCGGTATGATGAGTTCAACGATTCGCATATATTTATATTTTATTATTTGAATAATATAAAATTTATATACTTATTTTAGAAAATAATTAATTACTCATATGTATTTTATTATTTTTATCATTCTTGTATGTAATATTTTTTATATTTTTAACTTCTTAAAACTTATATATCAATGCTTATATCAAAATTAGGGGAATTTATACTCTTTTTAAATTTTCTTACTTTTAAAATTCCTATTTTATTTATTTTTTTTAAAATTTAATTATGTATAAAATTCATGTATCTTGATTATTTAATTTATAAATCGCCTTAAATTCTTGAATATTAATTTAAAATAATTTTTAATCTTAAAAAACTTATACTTATATTTTAATAACCTAAGCTAACACTTTTACAAGTATGTTGCAAGTTACTACACTTTATAGCTAATGCAACATCGTGTTTTGGGATAAAGTAACATAAAAAACACAATGTTATACTAGGCCATAAGTAGCATAGATAACTTAACATATTGGGGGAACATTATTGTTATAGGTTAATTATGATATTTTGGTTCTAGTGAATTTATCAACTTATATCTCCAAAATTCACTGAAATCAAAATCATGATTGTAGCATGATAATTAGTTGTATGCTAATTCTTGACTTATATCAGTTAATGATATTTAGTTAAGAGTTAAATATGAACTAATTGTGAAGTATTAGTATTATTGGCATTACTTAAAATTCATTTAAGTAATCAATGTTTATCCTCGGTCACTTATACTGATATAGAAAGTGTAAAACTCTTTCTTAAAGTACAACTATGGTTATTGTGTTTGATATTTTATTAGAACTGACCATATGTTGTCTACTTAGAATAATTTTTATACTTATTTGCAAATTTATTTACACATTGATAATAGATGCCATACTCATTGGATCAAAGTATATGGAACTTAGAATATTTTTCTAAGATTGCATACAAGACAATGTTGGTTAATGTTACTTTATTTATCGAATTAGTATTGTTTGAGATATTACAGTTGTTAGGAGTTAACAATTGTATAATATATGAAATTGAATGCTAATGTCTATTTTATAGATTGTTGGTATTTAATTCATTGATTTTTTTTAATATATTTGAATTATGATGTTAGACGATTCCATGTCAAATCAGTTTCATGATTTAACTTATATTAAAATGAGGTGCAACATAATTATTGGTATCTAAAGTACTTGATAAGTATCAGTCAATGATATATTGTTAATATTTTATTGCAGATAAATGTGAGATTTTAAGTCTAGTGAATTTATATGAGTTGCTATATCTGACAGATTCACTACAATTTGAAATCAGCAGCGTAGTCATTCTTATTAAGATTATTTTTCAATAAAAATGTTGTTGATAATAATTTTATAGAGATAGATTATGGAGATTTTGACACGAATGAGAATTGCTTAGACTTTACCCTAAGTGATCAATACTTTTATAAAAACTCATTCATATTGAAAGATAAAAATTTTATTTCTCTTCTTGATAATGCTAGGTCATGAATCTGTCTTTTTCATCTCAAAAGATATGATCATTTATCTTTTTATGCATAAAAAATAGACTTGTGCACTCGAATAGTTTTAAGAGAAAAATCAAACTTCCTTCCACAGTGGTGATTACTTATTTCATAAAAATCTTTATAAAATCACTGTTGTACATCATTTTTCCCAAAAGATAAAATGCATAACTTTTATTCATTATAGATTTCAGGGTGCATTTTATCTCTACATTGTCATATATTCTATGATGCAGGTTCAGCCTTCAATGGCATTCTTTCATTGATATTCATGAGGTTGAAAACCCACAACTTCTATCCTATATTATAAAAATAAACACAGAAATAGAACCAACCAACACACTTTTACACCTAAAATAAAGTATGAACGAGCGTGAGGGAGAAAGTGCTTAGTGCACCACATAAGGAAGGTTCTGAAGTCAACCCAGCAGCTTTGTCTCCTACAAAGACGAGTAGTTTTAAAACCGAGGCAACTGCTAGCCCCCATACACCTTAACAAAAAGATATACTGGTTGAAAAGGCACAAAACAGTTACTAGATTCATCCTCTGAACATGGTGCATCTATTGAAATTCGCCTGTCACCCAAGGTATCTGATCTAGTGACACCACCTCAAACACAAACAATTCTTAATGCACAAGGCGAGGTTACACAAAAAAAGGAAGAGTTGACGGAAACAAGAGTTTCGACCATTTTAAGGTCAGATTCGATTGTTCAAGGTTCTTTAATGGACCAATTGCCTTTACATGTGTTAGGAGAGGATACTGATCTAGTAGCCATATGCCAGTGATCAGTGTCTACCTCCCCAGGCTTAAATCCCCTGGATGCATCTGCGGATAAACGAAAACTTGTTGACAATGATTCAGATTTACCTGATCAGTCACAAGAAAATATCTTCACAGACATTAGAAGGAAAATTTGATCTTTATGCAAAATTCTTTGGATCACTATTTACCTTCCTAGAGTTCAAATCTGGAATCCTCAAAGGGAAACTAGCAACTTGTAGATTATGACTCAGATTCATCTGACGAGTCTAACAAGGTTGAGGATTTGCGAACTTTCATTGCACCACCTATGACCTCCTTAAGGATGGCTAAGATGATTTTTCTTGCAGGTACAACGGTATTTTAGAGCTATGAAAGGAGTGATACACTTGTGAAAATGAGTGTAAACACGAGTGGAGAGAAGAGTGAAACACTTGTGTGGTACACGAAATAGAATCACACACTCACAGTGAGGAAGAAAGAGAAACACCAAATACTATTCCCTTTCCCTAAACATGGTTCGTAATGTTCAATCTTTTGGAAGATGATTCTTAGGACCCAACTCTATCAAATAGTTCGAGACCTAACAATAGTTGGGGCCTAACAATTGTGATTTTACAGTTGGGAGGTATAAGGATGTGGGAAGCTTGGTTAGGAGGATGATCAACGGTGAAGCCATTGTTACAGTATTTAAAAGGACATGGTTGATCAGACTATGACTTGATATTTCTTTTATAATCAAGTGAAATATGAGAACTCCTTCAAGAAATAGAAATACATTCCTTCTCTTATTCCAAGGGGAAGAAATGTTACATAAAAGTTTGGATAAAAGTTTGGAGGATTCCTCAACTAAGGGGGGGAAATGGCAAGTGGCAGGAAAAAGGTAAAGCATATGTACACCACACCACACCATTGTTGTTTAAAACTACGGATCTTATTGTACAAGAGAGGTGATAAACACGAAGGTGATTTCCTAGCTATCAGAAGAAGTGGATTGGTTCATCACTACTCTTTATAATGGGAGAAGCTGTTCTCCAAAAAAAGGGAGTACCATTGGTTTTTATCTGCAAATTCTATTGTACGGAAGAGTTGGTAAACGAAGGTGATCTCCTTTAAGTAGTTGACTCTCATAGGGGGAGAAGCAAGAGATATATGTGCTTCTCAATAGAAAATGTGGTTGTACAAAAAAAGGTGCTGATGATTACTTCAAGACTGAGAAGTGTTATCTGGCAGAGATTTGAAGAACCAGTGAAATGAAGATGAGACTAATTGAAGATCAGTTCAGTGCTAGAGGAACAAGCATCTTCCATTTCAGTTACTCAAGAAATCTGAAAATGCAGAATTTGATCCAGAAAACCAGTAGCATTATTTACAAGTCCTGGTACTTTACTTTTTCTAGTTGTTAGTTGAGTTATTCTCTCTATTAATTTGTTTGTTAGGTTTAATAACTAAATCGGGGGAGATTATTGGCGAGATTGTGAAGCTGTATAAACAATAGACGTGATAACTAAACACTAGAATATGACATGTGAATAATACTACGTCTACACAAGAAATCAGGAAGAAATGAAGACAAGGCAAATACAAAGAATCAAAAGATTAGAATAAATCTTGAAGTCTATTTACAGGTCACTGAAAGAAGTTCATTAATGTGTTCATGCCTTAGTTAAGAATAAAGGTTAAAGACTTTCAGGGTTTCAGAAATGTTGAAGATTAGTATAAAAGTGCCACAAGAAGATTTTAGTATATCATCATTGATTAAAGATATACAGTGTTCGAAGAATAAGAATCTGAAGATTTGAAGATAGGGTATAGACAGAGGTTAAAGCGTTCGACAGAAACTAAGTCAAAGTGATCACTACCTTGTAATATGAGTCACTGAGACCATTATATTGCTTAGCAGGAGCAAGAACATTGAAGTACAACTCATAACCTGAGTACAGGAATTGGTTTTGACCTAATAGGAGCAACAAGGAAGAAATGAGAAAAGAAACTAACTCATAAATGCTTCTTCTACACCCTTGATCATAACTTAGATTGTTTCCAAGATAATAAAATATTCTAAGGCATAAGTGGTTACCACTAGAGCACCTAGGTCGCAACTAAAGCTTCCAAGGTGAGCTAGGGTCGCCACTTAGCCTACACTAGTGGGTGGAAGTCGCAACTCAGCTCAAAAACTAAGGCAATTTCTTTTCCCTAGCTGCAAAAGGGCGCCAGTTAGCTACAAGGGATGCTTGGTCGCAACTTAGGATTTTTCTAAGTCAAAAATCCTCCCTTTAGGAGTTGTAGTTGCCAGTAAGGTTTCCAAGAACCTTTTGAGTCTCCACCTAGCTCCTCTAATCACTCAAGTCGCAACCTAGGGCCTCCATGGTGGAATGCAGTCACAAGGAAAGCCTTGTCCTATCACCTAGTAGTCGCCACTTAGAAAAAACTTCAAGGAAACTTCTCCTGGTGATTAGGAAACGCAAGTTACATGTTCAAAGGATCCTTGTACTCGCCAGTAAGGTCTTGGAAAATCAATTCAAGTGCAAAACTCCTTCATGTATACACAAGTAAAGAAATGACATCCCAGGGAAGTAAGTTTCTCTCAGCCACTACTTTATTGATTGATCAATTTATTTACTTGGCTCATATTTAGCCACGTAATTAAGATTGATATAAAAGTCTACACAACAGAAGCAGAAAGAGGACAATTGATTTTGTATTTGTTCTGTTCATCTTCTCTCCCACGAGATCTGGTGAAATAAGAAACAAAGAATTACAGAGAAGTTCAGGCACATTGAATATCCGTTTAACTTCTCACCGGAGAAACGTTATAATGTCCGATTTAACTCTTGTATATTCATTGTGGCATTATAATATTTATCCGGTAATTAGATCCCTAGACAAACAAAAACTAGATCATTGTATAGGATTTAATTTGTATATCTTTGTAGAAGCAAGAACATAGTTGTTCTTAGATTGTAACTGGTTAATTCATTTACCGGAGAGTAGCAACACCCCTGAGGATTTATATATGAATATATACTTCCCCGAATATTTTGTGTTCATTACTTTATTGTCCTAAACACTATTCACCTCAAGAACACGGGATCACTAACTGAATACTAAATTATATATCCGTAAAAGATTCGAAAGAATTTTTTAATCTAGTGAGTATCGTATTCAACCCCCCTTCTACGATACTTCGGGACCTAACAACTTGTGATGCTAATGGATACACTCAAGTGTGGTTGATCCTATTTCGGCACACTGAGCAGTTGTTGCATCGTAAGCTAACATTCATAGTGCAGCAGTCATTTTTTGTTGTGGTAAC
Source organism: Apium graveolens (assembly GCF_009905375.1). NCBI lineage: Eukaryota > Viridiplantae > Streptophyta > Magnoliopsida > Apiales > Apiaceae > Apium > Apium graveolens. The sequence goes on from NC_133649.1 coordinate 59,313,820, forward strand.
AACCCAAGTAATCCAATTGCATCAGTTTTTTGATGCCAGTAAAAATCTTGAGTACAAAGAGTTGTCATGATGCGATTGAAAATATGAGGGCGCAATATATACCTCTGACAAAAATCATCCTCATTGAATATTGGACGTTCAACGAAATAATTTTCCATGAAATAGTTTCCTCTCGATAGCCTTTCTCTAAGATGATTTAAAGATTTTCCTGGTCGTGAGCCCCGACCTTGTGCTTCATCTAGAGTATCGATGAACTTCATCATCATCGCCGCTTCCGTCACCATGGTATTCATAATTTCAGTCTCTTCTTAATCGTGTTTTTGTCTCTGACACAATAATGTTTTTAATGAATTCATTATTGTAAAGATTTATAGTGAGTTTGAGATGATTATAATACGAAGATCATGATATTATTTATAGAATTTTCTATCTATAAATCTGGATTAAGACACGTGTCATAACGTGATTCAACGAAAATCTTATCAAAAACTTAAATTTATCCACAATATTATCAAAAATTTAGAATTATCTAAAATTATATTATTGGATACTATCTGTAGGACCATTAAATAATAGAGATGAAATTAAATTTATGATATATAATAATATTATTTATTTAGTGAATAGTAATTAATAAATTGATAGAATTATATGAGTTTATAAAAACTAAAAAAATGAATTTAACATGAATAGTAATCAACTCTATTAATTCAATTGATGAATTAAGGAATTAATGCCCCGTGTGGGTGCATACGCTCTTATAGGGCTGAGCAAAAAACCGAACAAAAATCAAAACTGATCCGAAACTGGTAAAATTCGTAAAAAACCGATCCGCAAAAAGCCGAACCGATCCGAAACCGAAAAGTTTAAAAACCGATCCAATGATAATTTTCCGGTTCCGGTTTTAGGTCCAAACCGATCCGAGAAAAGTCAAACCGAACCGATTATTTAAATAAATAAATATATATATATATATATATATATTTAGAATTAACAAATATATGTATATATATAAAACTTAGAATGAATGAACTGAGAAAAATGAACTGAACTGAACCATATGTATCGTATATTATTAGAATTTAGAATGCTTCACTTCTGAGTGGTATCTTGCATGTTGGTTATATTTATAATTTAGAATTGCATGTTAGTTGTAAAACTAACGGACCATTCTTATCTTTTCAAATGAATTACTAAAATGTAAAATTTGCCTAGTAGTACGAAAGATATCACATATGTACTAACTAATAACATTGATCGGTATAGCCTCCTCTACCGTCATTTCTGTGCACCGGTATTCAGTCTTTCTGATTGAAGTCGGACCGTACGTAACTGTTTAATTTAGAATAACAGTGGTGAACCTTGATTGTAATATAACAGTGGTGAACCACCCTATTTGGTTTTTTAGTTAGTGTCTGCACTAAAGTATGTTTATATTATTTTTTGTTACTTGTCTGTTTTCTCGCAATTACATTAGTAAGACGTTCTAACAATGCAAAAAGATATTTGAAGAATCTTATTTGTACACGATATCTAGATATTATGCAATACATTTTTTTAACCGATTTTGCAACCGAAATCGAACCGATATAAATTGATTCGAAGTTTTTAAAACGGTTTTTAATTTTAAAAAACGAAGACTTCCGATTCCGGTTCCGGTTTTATTTAAAAACCAAAACCGAACGGATCCGAGGTTTGCTCCACTACACTCTTATGATTATGGACTTGCGTAAATAGAAGTAATTGTAGAGTGCGGTGCAGGGGAGCAGCCAAGGGCCCTGGGTCTCATGAGTCAGGACTTCGTGACAAGTCCCTGGGTCTCATGATCTTGAAATAAGTAATTTTAATTTATAAATAATATTTGAATAAATATTTATAAGTCAGATAAATATTTGAATAATTTTATTTAAAGCAAGTCTAACAAGTTCTTATTTGAGCTCTTAATGCAAAATAGAAAAAAGAATAGTGAAATTTTGATTGCAATCGATGACTTTACTGACTTATCAAATCGCTAAGAGCTTCTTTTCCTTAAGTCTTATGTTTTAGAGTATTTTCCAGAGAATCTTAATGCATTACTTATAAATATGATAAATATTAAAGGTTTCTTAAAAAACACGAATGTATATATATAAAGGTGGTTCTTTGCTCGAGGAAATATAAGAAAATTAAATATATGGTTCGAACTATAACATTTTAAAATATATGTTGCAAAATCATGCACGTCCATTATCTTTGTTTATATAGCAAATTTGCAATCCTAAATTTGAATCAACAATGCTAAACTACAATATTTTAAAGCCGTATATATAACTTGCGAAAAGGATATGTGACGTGTTAACGATCAACTTGCAAAATATAAAGGTTTGTATAATTAAATATTTTATTGGGGGTTGCCCAAAATACCCACGCTCAAAATAAGTGCGCAAAATAACCAGACAAATAAGTATACAAGAAATGCGTGTATAATACATGCATACAACATATACGCATATTGTAAAAATTTTAAAGTTATGCGCATACGCATATAAGCTATACGCAAACGGAGTATGCATCTCACAGGAAAATTTTGAAACTATACGCATTTGATGTATGCGTGTAAGACACACGCATATGATGTATGCGTGTTCAAATGGTTATTTTGCGCACCTGTTTTGAGCGTTGGTATTTTGGGCAACCATCTTTGAATTTTGGTTATTTTGGGCATTTTCTCCATATAACTCGTGCGATGCACGGATTATTTTAACGCACGAATAATTTTTAACAATATATTTTATTTTAAAATTATTAATATATTAATATAGATTTTCAATAATTGAAAAATAAATTAAGAACATAATAAATTATAATAATATATATTTTATGATAATTTGAGACTTGACCGAAAATAAATAATATATAATATAATATGTTGTTTACAGGACTCGAAACTTGAACCTGTAAAAATTGTTAAAAATACAGAATATAAAAGTTTAAATATAATACGTTATTGACGGGATTCGAACCATAGAGCATTTTAAATATTAATATAATATTATTTTATCATTACATTCAACGATTCTCATCTATCTATCTTTAGATCTGACGGTTATTATATATCGTACTAAATAACTATATCGAACAAACAACTACCAGTTTGAGGGTGTTCTGCTTATAATGATATACGATAGGAGAATATGGCATATAGGAAGAACGAATTACATATACATAAAAAACAAATGTCTCTTTCTTGAAAACACATAGACCTGCTTATCACAAGGGTTTGCCCATGAAGTTATTAATTATTGGAACAAAATGCAAAATTGAAATGAAGCTGTCGTGGGTTATAATACGAGGCCAACACTTTTGTTAAAACGCCTAAAAGAAAATGATGTGAAAGGGGCTTGTCAATTGCCATCTTGTTTTGGCATGCATATTTGGAGAAGCAACATGCCCTTGTGCTCTTGTACCCGCACTTATCAATTGCCATCTTGCTTTTGCATGCATATTTTGAGGAGCAACATGCCCTGTGCTCCTGTACCCACCCCTTTTATTCATATTCGAGCCACTATATGACGCATATTTTTGTTCTATTCACGCTGGTGGTCATGTTAGAGGAAATAGGGTCCTTTCCGATCAGGACGGGAGGATCCAGAAATTAAATTTTAGGGAGATATCGAACATATTTTATGAATATGTTCTTATAATTTTAATTTTTGAAAAACACTTTTATATATTTTTCAAAAAAAGTAATGATAATAAAGGTAGAATTTTATTTTATAGAAAACACATGTCCTCTCATATCTCTTACTAGATCTTTTCTGTTTTTGATATATCAAAGGACTAAATCGACCACTCTTTACAACAGTCCATTTTACACCTAAATAGACAAATTAATCCGACTATCATGTCAGTACATGTGATAGTGTCACATCAAATTTGGATGAGCACCAGGTAAACTGGGTACAGACACATGTAAGTACATATAGTTTTAATCATCAAATCAAATAAGGCCAATGTCTTTTTTGATCGATTTCGACCATTATTTCACTAAACCGATCAAAATTAACTCGACCCCCTCTAGCGATCGGGCTTAAGCAAAATTGACCAATTTTTGATAAAAACCAATGTTTCAGAAATCGCTAGGCGTGCCAGGGTGGTGATGCTACATTCGAAAGATTAATTGAAAAGTCGGAGATTAATCAGACCGATTAATCGAAACATTAATCGGAATAATATAAATATTATTTTTAATTTTTATAATTATATAATGATCAATATGTCAAATACTTGTTTGAAAAAAATATTAGATAGGTATTAAATAATATCTACACATTTGACATGCGTTATGTACTAATTATTGAGTTTACAATATTAAATATATTTTAATTCACACTTTTAAATTATTATAATATGTTATTTTTATATTTTAAGTGAGAAAATAAATATATTAGATTACTTGTTACTTATTACCAATACTTTATATTAGAAATTGACATGATATTGTGTGAAATTATGAAATGAATTAATTAAAATTATAAAAATGAAAAAAAAATATTTTTTTAACTATTTTCCGCCAAAATCGGCTAGGACCGATTTTTGACCGTATAGCCTGTCTAATCCCGATTTTGACCCGATTTTTTGAAAAAACGCCTAAATCACCGCTAGGTCCGAGTCAGGGCGTTTTACCACGGCCTACCGTCGCCTAAACCGATTTTCAGAACACCGATAAAAACCCGCTGATTCTTGATAAAAACAGATTGTTTTAGTGATTTATTTAGGCTATCTATCTTGTAGAGCATACCGCCCGGGGATTGATCTAATTTTACCCTGCAAATCTCAAAAAATTAAAATAATTACAAAATTACAAAAGAACCGGAAAAAGAATGCTGTTCCTGGTTAAAATATTTATACTAGTTTAATCCAGTCCAATAAATTTACGATCCTAGTTTGGCTTATGTTTATCTAATAGATTTGCTCACAACTTTTGATCTATTATTCCACGTCTGAGATCGATTAGCAGCAGTGAACATTGGAGTATATATAAATTAATATACGTACTCTTGAGCAGTTAAAATATCCATTTGATTGAAAATGAGCTAATGTTTAAGCTCCAAATTGAATTGTTCAAGCAATTTATTATTGTCGAATGATTATTTGTTAAGAACAAAGAGTGCTGTTAATTATGTGAGGTTCGATTTTTAATATATTTGTAGATGTTAATATGAAATATTTAACTAACATATCTGATTCCGCCAAAATCATGATCGAGTATACTTTTGAAATCCGGAGACTACAGTTGTAATGTAAGTCAGCAAAAGCAAAGCTGACCCTGAGTGCAAGCAATATAAATTATAGTCTGGGTATCAATCATTCAGGGGTAATTGTCATTAAGAGACACTAAAAATAACTTAAAAATGAAAAAGTAACATAATTTTTGAATTTGAAATTGATTAGGTCTTCTAGTATTATCACATAAATTGTCGAATACTGTTATTATGTGATCTGTCGAGAAATAAATATTAACACATTCTTGTTTTCAAAGTTTATTAAAGATTTTGCTACAAAAAATACGTGAAAAATAATTTTTAAGATGTGAGTTAACATCTATTTATTATGATTATTATGTACTGAGTGCTTATTTGATTCTATTGCTTTGTTTTTTTATTCTATTATAAATAATAACACTTTTCTTGTCAAAAAATCAATTTCCAACTTTTTAAACAACATGAAAAAATCAAAAGTTATGCCATTTTGATTGTTTTTATTCAATAATAACTCATTTTTGGTACTGGTACATCTTTCCGTGCTTTTTGTCTTAACTTTATAAATTTCAATTTGATCAAACCTTCCGCACAACCATTTTTATATTTGAAAAATGTTTCGGGAGAAAAATTTATCTACAATAACAATACTCTTAGAGCATCTCCAATGGTGTTAGATATAATTGGTTGACTAAATTGGACATGTTGGACAATATATAAAATTTGTTGAACATGTAATATATTGTATTTCGATGGTATTGGTTATATTGGTTAGCTATATTTTAAAAATAGTATGTTATTATAAATAAAATATATTACTTCAATATGGTAATAAATGATTAATTTTTTTTTTTTACAGATTTCATGAAATTCTGTAGTGGTTCAACAAATATAGTCAATATAAAGAGATTGACTATATTTATGAAAGAGAGGAATGTACCATTGAAGATATATTTTTTTTACATAATTTTTATATTTTTTATTTATAGTGTGTATTAATAATTTTTATCTAAAAGATCTATGTGATTGAAAATGCTCTTATGAACTAATTCCAATCACTCATACTAAATTTCTTTATATAACAGGAAATTTCGAATTTTGAGATACTTATGATTTAACATCTCACACCAAGTATTAGTGCAGAGTCCGCAGACAGATCAAACATCTTAACGGGCGGCCATCACACTTCGCATAATCCCAAATGAATTGATTTATTTGAAAAATATCTTGTGTTTTGAGATCTATAATAATTATTTCAAAATTATTTCAAGTAAATGGTAGAATAAATTTTGGAAAATGTTAAAAATCCCAAATTTTTATAATAAAAGATTTCTCAAATCTGATGTGTCATATAAATATTGGACAACTTTCATAGTAATAATATGAGATTACTCGTGTATTTATATACGCCCACAAATCAAAATTAGTCATATATGAGCAACTTTATTTAATAAATTTTTTAAAAAAGATATTTAGGGTCTCTAACAATCCTCATAATTTTTTTTGAGATGGCTCGGAACATCTCAAAATTCATGGCTAGATGACGTGCCTATTTGTTGTTACCACACAAAGCCGAATATCAATTGATCAATGATTTTGAGGAGTTCACATCAACTTTCAACTTGCCAAGTTGGAATATTAGTTCTAAAAAGTGGGACGTATCATCATGTTTTTTCATGAAGTCAAACGATTGACCATCCTCATAAAAGTTTACTGCATCAAGCTCGACCTGGCAATTCGTTCGTATCGTATACTTTCGTATCGTATAGTGTATTTTCGTGTTTCGTGTATTTGAATGTCAAATACAAAACCGACATATTTAGCGTTCGTGTACATTCGTGTTCGTATACGTTCATTTCGTATCGTTTCATGTCGTGTATGTCGTGTTAATTGAATATTAATATATATTAAATTTAATATTAATATAAATTAAAATATAAGGTTTTTAGGTAAAAAACTATATAAAATATATGAAAAATATATATTTAGATCTCAATTCAATACAATATAATGAAATTAAATAATATTTTAAAAATAAATATGCATACATTTATTATAATTCTATATATATTTATAAAAAATATTAAAATTTAATTATACACTATACCATAAATGGCCTACAGCAACACCAAGAAAATGTTACAACATGCCCAAAAAAGTGTTACCACAGCCAGAAAAAGGCCTAAGGTAACATAAAAATTAAGTTGCTTTTTTTCGAGTTACCTTTGACCCCCAAGGTAACATTACTTTTGCCCTGCTGTAACATTCACTTTTATGTTACAATAGCTGTCAAAGGTAACATTAATCTATGTCTATAGTATCACAATATGTATGTTACCTTTGGACTCAGAATTTTCAAAAAAAAATGGGGCCCACATGTAGGGCCCACTGGTGGGCCCCATTTTGGGGCCCTATTTGTTTGCAAAGGTAACATACATAATGTGATACTATAAACATACTTTAATGTTACCTTTGATGCATATTGTAACAGTAATGTTTTGTATTATACCAATTTCTTTGTAACATTTTTAGTACCTAATGTAACATATTTTTCAAAAAAAAAATTGACAGGAATGGTTCGTAAATTCAACATGCCATAAAATCTGTTTTTCATCCAAGTCAACCAAATAAACAATTTCAACCAAACTCCATATCAGTTTTCACAAACCCCCACCAAATACTGCGGTTTCACACAATTCACCAACTCCACATACTCCACATACTCCAAAGAACAGTTACTTAGTCTAGGACGATAAATAAACATCCAAAAGCTAGTACGATAACACTTGTTACTAGTACGCAAAATAAGATATGTAAAAAGGTGCACATCTGAAATCTAAAGTCCAGAGCCTCCGGTAACTGGTGTGAGGTAATTGTCATTATCGCTGGTTGTGCTGAAATCTTGATGGTTGATTGTGATGCCTGGATTTGCGTCGGCTATTTTCTTAAGTAACCAGGCCATATTCTCCTGCACCTTCTTGTTGACTTGCATATCCACTTCTTCTTGTACCTTCTTTGTCATCGATGCCTCGACTTCACTCACCAGAGTCTGCTTTATCTTTCCTGCCAACTCCTGTACATAAGTATTTGTCGAACCAGCAGTACTGGAGTAACTTTTTGCAGCATCAGGACATCTTCCATGGAGCCAAGATGGCCCATATTTTTTTCCATCAGAAAGTAGTTCCTCGTTGGGATCTTCGCTCGTACTGATTTTTTCCTTAATCTTTTTCTACATACCAGAAAAACAAATGAACACTTGGTCACACAATAATTTAAATGCTTCACTAACTAATTTCAAAATAACCGAATAATTTAATCCAATTAAATTCACAATTAGTAATCATTAAATAAAAATGCATGCAGGTACATAAATAAAACTTCTAAACACCAAATAAATCATAAAACACAACTAATTAACCATCTTGCGACATTAACGGATATTCAGAAGCACTAAGATTAATAAAAAACACTTACAATCTTGTTTTTTATTTCTTCAGTGTTGGTCTTATACTCACGACCATCAGTACGCTCACGAGTCTCAACAAAAACCTCTGCTTCAGGTGGTGGACGCTGATTCTTTGCCTTATTTTTCTGACAAAAATGAACAAGTTAGCCAAAAGAAATATAGAAATTAATTTCTAGATATATAGTAATATATGTAACCAGAAGGCTGCCCACATTCATATATTTGCGTAACAACTAGCTTATTGAGGTTAATTTGCGTAATTGAGATTCTGGCCATACCATATTGTTTCGAATTTGTGCTAAAGTCTTTGGACCAGTAGTGTGTGTGTCTGTATACTGACATCGACTTCTTGCATTTGTCGCTGCTCTTTTCTACAAAAATGTGAAATACCTTTATGTCACTTAGATCAAATATAAATACATAATTAAATATGAAAGTGCAAGGGGAATTAGAAAACCTTAATGCTTTCATCATTCCAGTACTCCAGCAACATCTTAAAACTCTCAAGGGGAATATCATTTGGCCTATTTTCCATCCGTTCTTCATCAGTTTCAAATGCTTTATAATGCGCCTTCTTAATTCGGCTCTTACGTGTCTTCCAAGATGACTGAATGGTTTTCAACACCCATGTTTCACATTCATCAGGTATAATGTATCTTTGCTGGAAAAAGTCAACAAAATAAAGAACACAAGTACAGTTAATCAAAGGTAATGTTGCAGAAAAATAAATCACGATAATTAAACAATGTATGTGATACCTTGACATAATTCCACAGTGTAGTTTTCAAAGTTTTCGGAACATCACGCCAAGAAACATAGGTAAATGACACGCATCGCTTTGCGAGTGTCCCCAAGAAGTTACTAAGTTCAGAAATTACTTTGTCCTCATCTGAAACGGGCTGGAACCTTTCATTCATCTGAAGGACAACTCGATGGTCCATATTTCTGGTATGAACCCTATCCATCCTCGTCGGTCCTCTCAGCCTTATAGGAACTTCAACTACATATGAGCAAAAATTACTTGCAGGAAAATCAAACAAAGTAGGAATATTATAATAAATTTGATTATATTTATGGGTGTTTTTCTAATATATCGTATTTCAAAGATTGATCTATAAAGATGTCTTATTTTTAGTTTTTATTTTTTTAATGGGTGTCTTTATAATAAGCAGCCCTTATTTTTAAAATGATAAATATAGATAACGCATACCTTGGATTCTGGACACTCTAAAGGACCTACTGTCATAAAGAATACATTAATTCTCATGGGGGTTGTGTTTTAATAATTATATAAAAACACAAATAACAATTAACAGCATTATAGATTACATATGCTAATTAAATTTATACAAGAAGTTTTACATCTATCACATAATTAACCATGGTTAACTTCACAATTTCATTAACTTAAATGACATAAATAACCTTATGCCAATTAACCTCAATTATAAGTAATTTATTAAACTGATACAAATTAATCAATTATGAAAAATATATGAATGTGGGTAGCCTCAAAGTGAGTATTCTTTAAGGGGCCTTAAAGGAATAATTCCTTTATAAATAATCAGTTTATGTAATCATAAATAAAGGAAAGAAGATACCTGCTTCCTCCTCTTCTTCAATGTCCAGAAAAACATTTTCTTCAACAACATTTTCTATAGCAGTCTTTGTAGTTGCAGTTGTACTTGGAAAAATCTTCGATGTCGCTGCAGCTGCTTCCTTTTGGCGCTTTCGCATAGCCCAAAAAGCCTCCATTGAACCATTTGCTTCAATAGACGGTAGCTGAATCAGAGGTTCTGCAGGTTCCATTGTGATAATGACTGATTTTCCTTCTCAGTAGCATCCTCGGTTCCTTGCTTCTGTGATATAACAGTATTGGCTCGTGACCGTGTTGTTGGTCCACGTCCAATAACTTTTCTCAGTTTTCCCTCTCTGAAACATAAATCATGTAAAACTCAATGTTTGTGTATATATGAATTACAAACTATCAACCCCGATGAAACATTTGGGGAAGAATTTAGAAAATGTGAAAATGATAGCTTTATGACATTTATGACATACCTTTTCAGTTCCTGATCCACCATCCTTACTAGCAGCCTTCCTTTGAGTTCCCGATCCACCATCCTCAAGATCCACAGCTGGATCATATTCCTCATCGCTCCCCTCTTGCACATGCTTCTTTTTTTTGGATTTATCTTTTAAGATTGAGTTTCTCACTTCAGAAGAGAGTGTAGGAAGATTGAGGGCAAAAAATACTTCATTGTTCCTCTTTACTGTGACAGCTCTCAGTTTTTCATACTCCGTTAGAGGAGGTGGAGGGGGTAGTCTCTGCAATTTCACATAAATTCATGTTAATATAGGTATGACGGAATTACTGGATTAATAAAGGGGTTACATACATGTACTTACATGTACTTAAACAACAATAATCTAACAAGAAAATTATAGGTATTACTGAATTATATGCTAACCTCCAGTTCATTTTCTCCCATACGCTCATCTTCATGAGTATCATGTAAACTCAACTTCCTCCTAACACTTGGAGGAGTTTCACAATCATCACCATCAGTGATTTCCTGCACTCTAGAAAGCCGTGGTGACTTCCGAGTACCCTCTAGGGGAAAGTTCTTTGAGTTCCTCTTCCCAGCCTTATCAACTTGGTTTGCATTCTTGTTCATCTTCTGTTGCTGTAGTTGATGAGTGGTTACAAACTGCCGCTTGACTTGGTTTTTAGCTATAAAGACATAAAAACAATAATTACGAGTTTGAATAAAATCTAAATGTAGTAACACCTATATATTTTTCTGATGCCCCTACAATTAAGGTATATTTCTGAAATGAAATTAATATATTACCTGCTAAGATATCCTTTCTTGGCCGTATTATTACAAATGGCTGCATCTGATCCATTGGTTCGATAGTGCTATCAACGACATTGTCAAGATAAAAATCAACATTTTCACCGTCTGCAGCTCCTGCAGTTAATGAACACAAGTCCACATCATTGGCCACCAACTGCCACCCCCCTGCTTATCACCTTTTCTCATATAAATCCCTCCAATTTCTGAATATTCAAGGTCATCCTTGACATAATCCATCAATACAGGGTAGAAAAACCTATCTACTTCGACATTCCTTATAATCAGTTCTTTACCACCGACATACCGTGTAGGCTGAAACTCACCCTGGTGGTACAACCTGAGATTTATGTATGCCATCCTACAAAAAATTGAGAAAGTATAATTAGATGAAATCATTAAAATAATCTGAGACATGGCACTTAAATAAAAAACACTTAAAAATAAACACTTAAAAGAAACATTAAAAGAGCAGTATGCAAGTAAATAAATTTAATAATGCTCTAAATTAAGAAGCGATCGCATAAAGAGCAGGGCAGATTTAAAACTAACAGAACATTATATTAAGAACAAGTTAATTAATTAAAAGAAAATACATTAAAATATGATAAATTAGGCAATTAAGAAGTCACTTCATTAACAGTTGATACATCAGAAACTAGGCCCTTGATAGTTACATATTTCGAATTACAAATTTAAGTAGTTTCTTCGTTTGTTCTAGCCTTGATGGGGACTTGTCGTGTTGGGACATCATCTCTGCACCAGTTAATATCCGTGTCTATTTCTAGAGGAACACTAGTGTGTAAATCATGTAAAACTGGATCCTCGGCTTCTTCATTTGCATTTTCAGCTTCGACATCGCACCAATCCCTTGGCAATTTCTTTATAACATTATACATCATCTTTTCAGTAGGATCTTCTACGTAGAAGACTTGCTGCACCTGTGAAGCTAGCACATATGGATCAGACTTCTGACATAATCTGTTAAAATTAACTCGAGTGAACCCATATAGATCTTTCTCTTCCTTATACCAACAACACTTGAACACCACTACAGAAAATTCTCCCCAATAATCAACTTCAAAAATCTCTTCAATTGCTCCGTAGTAATTGACATCGCCGACCAGTGGATTTTGATCTTTTGAACTAGCAAAGCTAGTAGTCAAAGCAGATAGAAATACCCCACTATTTTGGGTTGTACATTTAGCATCTCGGTACTTTGTATGGAATCGATATCCGTTAAGTACATAACCACTATACTTCTTCGCTGATTGATTAGGGCCCATTGCAAGCACTTCCAATTCCTTTGAAATGTTATCTTTTTTTCCGACCTCCCCCTTCATCCATTTCCAAAAATCTTCAGAATGTTCTCTCTCACGATTGTATCTTTTTGACTTGGCTTGTCCTTCTATTAAGATTCGATGCTCCCTACAACAATTACCTAGTTAAAAATCAAGACAAAACAGGTTCTAATTCTATAACAGTTAAACACAATTAGTAGCTAGAATCTTACTCGATTAAACTATCAATTTCTTTATTCCCGCAGTTGAATAGAATATAACGATGAATAGCCATCCATTCAACTTCAACTAAATTCACAGCCTTTCCATCTTTATTTCTGCGTGAACCAATAGGAAATTCTACTTTTTCTGGAAAACTTTCAAATTTTGCAGCCTTGGTAATTTTTGATCCTCCATGGCCACCCAAGAATCTTGAACAAAATATCAAGCATTCTTCGGCCAGGTAACCCTCGGCGATACATCCCTCTGGTTTAGATCTATTCCGTACATAAGATTTCAATTTATTTAAATAGCGCTCAATTGGCCACATGCTTCGAACATGGGCCGGTCCACCAAATTCAATTTCTTGGCACAAGTGAATCAAAAGGTGGACCATCACATCAAAAAAAGCCTGAATGAATATAGTCTCAAATTGACAAATAATTTTAATTATTTCTGTTTGCAGCCTCTTAAGATCACTTAAGTCGATGACTTTACTCCAAATACCTCTTAAGAAGGCCCCTAATCTGATAAAAGGGACTGCAACCTCCGGTTTCAAAGATTTCTTCACTGCAAATTGTAATAAGTAGTGCATGAAAAAGTGAGCATCATGACTCTTATAGCCAGATACCTTTCTCTCCTTCATGTGCACACACCGGCTGATATTAGAGGCACTTCCATATGGCAATTTAGCATTTTTAAGGACAGAGCAGAATAAATCTTTCTCTTCATTTGTCATGTCGAATATCGCAGCCCTTATTTCAAGGTGTTTCCCGTCACTTGATAGAACAGGATGGAGGACCTTTCTGATGCCAAGTTCTTGCAAATCTAGGCGAGCTGCTATATGGTCTTTTGTTTTTCCAGCAATATTGAGCAATGTGCCAAGTACTTTATCACACACATTCTTCTCGATGTGCATAACATCAAGGTTATGTCGAGAAACATTGTGCTTCCAGTAAGGCAGATCAAAGAATATTGATTTTTTCTTGAAAGGCGAATTCGACTTAATCTTATTTTTTTGGCGCTTTCTTTTCTTCTCTGGTTTCTTCCCCCCAAAATGATTTACAAATCCTGCCAATAATTCTTCAATGTCTGTTCCAGTTAGAACCTCTGGAAAACCTCTCAATTCAATTTGACCATTAAATTTTCTTTTATCAATCCTCCATGGGTGTTCGGGATGGAGAAATCTCCTATGGTCCATGTAACACATTTTCCGACTATGTTTTAGGTACATAGAGGATGTTTCATAATTGCAAACTGGACAAGCTAGTCTTCCTTTTGTGCTCCATCCAGATAGCATTGCTAGCCCGGGAAAATCACTGATTGTCCAAAGTAAAGAAGCGCGCAAGTTGAAAGTATGGTCAGTAAGGGCATCATAAGTCTCAATGCCTACTTCCCATAACTCATTCAGTTCAGCAATTAAAGGTTGCATGAAGACATCTATATTATTCTTCGGAGACTCGGGACCAGATATGAGTGTCGAGAGAATTAGATTCTCTTGCTTCATACACAGCCAGGGGAAGGTTGTAGTTAACCAAAATAATTGGCCAAGTATTATGACTTATGTTCATAGTACGAAAAGGATTGAAACCATCAGCGGCTAGGCCCAATCTGATATTTCTGTTCTCGGATGAAAATTGAGGATAACGAGCATCCAATGCCTTCCAAGCCTCTGCATCAGCGGGATGTCGAAGTTTGCCGTCCTTTTTTCGACCTTTTGCATGCCATAACATCAGTTCTGATAACTCTTTGCTCATAAACATGCGTTGCAACCTTTTTTTGAGTGGAAAGTAGCGCATCACGTTTGCCGGGACCTTGTGAATTAACTTCTTCTCATTATTGTCCACGGCGCCTTTTTTTTCCACTACGACCCACCTTGAAGCACCGCAAGTTTTACAATTTTCTTCTTTTTCATTTTCAGCCCAAAACAGCATACAATTATTGGGGCAGGCGTGTATCCTTTGATAATCGAGCCCTAAATCTTTAATAACATTTTTTGCCGCATTAAAAGACAAAGGAATGTGTGCTTCTGGAAAAGCATCTTTTATCAGCTCTAATAAATCCCCGAAACCCGACTCCGAAATCCCATGAATGCACTTTAAAGAGTACAGCCTAATGATAAAACTTAAGCGGGAAAATATTTTGCAGCCCGGATATAAGGCCTGCTTTCCTTCTTCAAGATGGCCATAAAATTTTTTGGCATCATCATTCGGTCCAGTAGTATCATTAGTACGATGGAACATCTCGTCCAAATTATCTCCGAAGGTAAAGGAATCTTCAAAACCCATATTTTCTGCCCGTTCAATATCTATCCTATGATCTTTGCTCGAAACATCACAAATCCAATTCGCATACAATGGACAAGGGCCATGACAAATAAGATGATCATAAATAAGATCTTGAGTATGCCACTTGCAACTTGCCATTTCTACAATTCTTGCAAGGGCACAACATTTCATCGCCTACGGAAAATTTGGGAAATGCATTTTCTAAAAAATCCTTTATCCCCTTAATGTAAGGTGTACTATATTTTGGAAGGGTTATCCATTGACTTAGATCATCGTCCATCACTACAGAAAATAGGACAATAATGTTATATTCCTAAAAGAAAACAACGTAGTCGTGAAATCATACACCCATATTGGTTATACGTTCTAACAACACAATGCAGCCGTGAAGCCCTAAGCAGACCGAGGTAATATTTTATGTTCTCCTTTTCATTGGTTGTACATACTAATAACGACACAACCGTGAAACCCTAAACCCATATTAGATATGCGTACTAATAACAACGCAGAAGTGAAATCCTAAACCAATATTATAGATTATATGTATTAATAACAACACAGAATAACAATGCAGCCCTGAAATCGTAAATCCATATTAGATTATACGTATCGAATCCATGTTATATGACCATGAATATACATGTGCATACACCCATTTCCGTATTATCCCACTCCTCCTACCTACCGAACTGTGACAGTTGATGTTAACAAAAATTTAAATACTCGTAAAGGGTTGAAACTCTCAGGAATAAATGTCAAATTAACATAAATGTAAATACTCATAAACAATTGCATTATAGAGACAACAGATATCTACTTACACAATCAATTATATCCACTTGACTATGATGATTTACATGTAACTAAAGCCTAACATGAAAATCAACCGGATAAAAAGCAAATATCGAGAAACAAATTTAATACAAAAATCACACTTACAGATCTACAAAAATAAAAAACCCCAATTCCAATTAAAATTACACAAAAACATGCATGTAACATACATATACATGTATAAAATACACAAAAACACGCATGTAACAAATTAGAGAAGAAACTAACAGAAATAGAGGAGGCGAGAGAGAGAGAGAGAGATAGAGAGAGAGATACACAAAATCAGAGAGAGCGAGAGCGAGAGAGAGAGAGACAGAGAGAGAGAGAGAGAGAGAGAGAGAGATGTAGTACCTTAATGTTGAACCGCAAGCTGATTTGAAACCCCAATTAGAAACCCTAACTCCAATCTGTGACCCGCTTCTCCAAAATGTGACCAGCTTCGCCAAAATGTTACCCCCAATTAGAAACCCTAGCTCGAGAGAGGAATGAAAGAGAATAGCTACTAGGAGAGAGAGAATGAGAGAGAGAGTGAGAGAATGAGGGAGAATGAAATTAGAGGGAGAAGTTAATTTGTCTGAAATTTTAGCGCTTCTCCAAAAAATTTGAGCCCGCCTGAAAAACCCCAGCTAATTTCATCTCTTTTTTTAAAAAAATTAAGTTTTAATTGTCTTTAAATTTTTTATTGATAAAAATTTATCAATTATTAATTAATACAGTTTATAAATTTTTTTTAAAAAAATATTTTATCAATCTTAACTAATATTAATATTTTTGCTTAATTATATTATAAAAATTGATTAATTTTCATGTCAAATAATTATATATATTTAATTGTTTGTAAAATATACTACTTTTTTATCCAATAATACCCTATTGTAACATAAATTGCCACATGTTACTCGTATGTAACACTTTGAAGCTATAGTAACATGTTTTAAAGGCTATGGTAACATCAAAAATACTACGTTGCGGTAGGCTAAGATGAGCATACCTAAGGTAACATAATTTTGTAACATGCATGATTAAACCATTGCGATAGGCCATCTATGGTGTAGTGATAATATTTATTTATATCGTATACTTCGTGTTGTGTCGTGTACTTGAAGGTTATGTTGTGTCGTGTACTTGAAGGTTAAACACAAAACCGACACTAAATCTCGACCGTGTACTTTCGTGTTCGTGTATTTTTGTGTCGTGTACTAAAAATGCAAACACAAACACTAAATTTTCTTGTCGTTTTGTGTCGCGTCTAAAGTTGCCAGGGTCTATTCAAACCTTTAGCAGGGGCTATAACCATCTTGTCATAGAGGATCTATCAGGGACTGCATTGTAATTACATGTACGTGAGCATTGAATCTTTCGATCAACATATTCGCACTCTCATGGACCTACATATTTTTGGAAAAATAATAAATAAATTCTTAGTGTTATCATTTTAAGTTTCAATTTTGAATATGAATTACATAGTTTTTAAAGTATAAGTGCCAGAGTTTCAAAAAAATTATAAATTCTTATAAAAATACGTGTCAAAATAAAAGGATTAATTATCAAGTTGATTACATGTATTAACGTGGTTATTGAACTAAAAACTGTATCGAGTTGGTCATTAAAATCAACAACCTGCACAAACCGTTTATATATATCCCAAACTGTGTATATAATTTAAGCATTTTTATTTTTATATAGAGAAAAATAATGAAGGATGGTCTTGAAAAAAGTATAAAATAATATAATTAAGAGATTATTCTTGATTATAAATAGTCCAAATTGGGACCGTAATTTTTTATTATAATAAGGAGATTATTACTATACTATTTTAAACCCGTGCTATTCACGAATTTTTTTAATATTATATTACTTAAAAAAAATTAATTTCAATTGAATTCTTAAATTTATTCATTTAAAATTTTTAAATGCTATGATTTCATGATAAATGTATTAATACACGTATGTGTTCATGATTTTTTTAATAAAAAATACTTAAAAAAGATAATATTTTTTTATCGTAGTGAACACACAGCCGTTATCCTTTCGAGTACGCACTAGGTAAATTCCAGGGGCTCACGCAATAGCCGCAAATCACATGAACCAATAATGTTCCTGATCAAACGATAAAGTTTTATGATTTTACAAAAAAATAATTATTATATTTTAGTTAAAAGTTAAGTTTTATTTCGGATTAATAGTATATGAATTACGAATTATGCATAGTCTGATATTAATTTTATTTTATGTTTTAACTTGAGGCTCATTATACCCATAAAATTCAACTAATTATTTTTAGTTTGATTTTAAACTTTTTAAACCCGGATCAATATGATAATTTTGTTTTAAGCCGGATAAATAGGATATATGATTTTGTTTACTTAGTTGCATTATATTTTGATTTTGATTTTATTTTATTTGGATCACGTATGTAATATTTTTTTTTATCCTAGATGTATATTATATATTATTTTGTTTTAACCTCATTCAATAGTATAATATTTTTTTAGCCCGATCAATAATACTTTTTATTTTATCTTAACTTGAGGCACATTATACCAACCAAAATTCAACTAATTATATTTAATTTGTTTTAAATTTTATTTTTGCTCGGATCAATAATATAATTTTATTTTAACCCGAATGAAAAGTATAAATTATTTTGTTTTATCTCGAGACTATTATAACGAGTTACAAATTATCTTTTTGTAGTGTAAATACAGATATATATAATATCTAATTAATAAATATTATAATTCTACTTTATAGTTTAATTAAATAATTTTTTTAATAATGAAGTTTATTTAAATAATAATTAAACTGGTTGTTATAGTAAAGACTGTTTTAGAATTTAATTAAATAAAAATTTCTATAATTTAGTAAAATAAGTTGACTTCAATATTAATTAGATAATTACAATAATATAGATCTCAATATGTTTTATAATTTAAATTGGATGGAGAACTTGATTTTAATATTAATTATAATAATATAAAGTAGAATTTAAATTGAAATAGTGTTAGATACGCGAAATTGGGTATAAAAATAGTTTTAAAATAATGTGACATATTCAGATTATTTTGATCGTGAGATTGATATGTATGCGAGAGGTCCATCTTACTAATTTTATTATGACTAATCTTTTATTATGACTAATCGGAACAGCTATGTTGCATTTGGGAACCATTTTGAGATCCAAATTTGGATACCTAGCATTTTGTTTATTATAATTATAAAATATAGTACAGTATAGATAGATAAATAAAATATTATACGAAGGTTCTATGTACTGTCATAACCCATAACCCATGCATGAGTATTTTGTAATTTTTTAGTTGATATCTTAGTTATACTTTTTGAAAGGGATTAACTAACCAACCAAATTATTTCCTAATTATTTCCTAGTTTGCATAGCATAGATAGTCAGTTGTAATTCACCTTTTCCCCTCACATTTTCTGCTTCACTAATATCATATGTTGTCTGGTGTGCAGGGAGATTTCAGATTTATAAAGTTTCAAGCCAAAAACAGGTATTTCCAATAGTAAATTGAAAGAATTATAAAAAATAAAATATTGATAGTGTTTAAATCGGTGAAGCTAGTGAAAAAAATATTTTAATTTTTGATGCTCTTTTAGAATAAAAATTAAAAATAGAGAAAAATGCCCCTAAGTACGTACTTAGGCCAACTCCAAGAGTGGCCTAAAGGTCCAAATTTGGACCAATTTCGATCCAAATTCACCCAATCATCGGTCCAAATTTGGACCGAAATTAAAATAATAGTTTTTAATGTATTTCTTTTAGTTTATTACATAAAGTTTTGATTTCGGGTATTTATAAATGCAATTAACCGATATTAGGATATTATTATCTATTTAAATAATAATTTAAACTAAAAAATATTTAAACGTAAATAAATAAATAAATATCATTGCATTTCTTGAATTCAAATTACGAATACATTCAAACATTAAAATAAAGATTACAACATATAAAACTTAATTTGAAATACAACATAAATGAAATGCGATGAAAACTAAATTATTAATTTAGTCCGACAAATTAAATTGACTTCCTCCAAAACAGTCAAAATATTGCCCGTAACTATGTGTTTACTATTTTTCATATATATTTGAAGTTTAATTAGAATTCTATTATTCATTTATTAATAATTTTAAAATAAAACAAGTAATTAATAATAATAATAAAATATACAGATAATATCTTACATGATACAAAAATAATATATATTTATTATTATAAGACATTAAAATAATTAAATAAATATTTTGAGATTTGGACTGAAATTTAGACCAAACTGTTGGAGTTGGAGAAGGGGAACTCTTGGAGTTGCTCTTAGTGGCTTACCTGAGTACATAATGTATTTTTAATGGGAGAATTGTAATTTTTTTAATAAATTCTGTAATTACAATAATACTCCGTATATTTATATTGAAAAATTATTTGTACTCATCTAAGTTATGTGAATACGTACTTAGGAGTATTAAATTCTTAAAAATATGTGGAATTAAAATTTATTTTGAGCTTATATTTTTTAACTTTTTTCTTTAGTTCATTTATTTATATAAAAAAGTGTACTCCTAAAAATTCAAATTTTTTATGCCCGCATTTATTAGCATAAAGAGGGTGATTTTAGATATGATATGTTGGGGTGAGACTTGCCAAATGTATATATAGTACAATATATATATGTATTATTTGTATAAAAATTACAGGCAAGACAAGTTAATGTACAGATTAATGTAGTTACATACAAAGGGAATCAGCAAAAATAACCCTATTTTTCTTATCCTCAATCTTTTTTTTTTTTACCAATGTCCCAGGGAATCGATGCTTTCTTGTTTAAATTGTGATTGGATTGAGTTTTGGGGAAAAGGTAATGGAAATGTTTGATCATTGGGCAGGAAAGATGGATGAGAAATGAGATTTTGTGGAGAATATACATTACTAGTATAGGGCATTGGTGTTTTATGGTCATGTTGTTGAAGGCGTTGTTGTTCCCCACGTTGGTGCTTAGGAACATTAAGTTTTTCACCTTCTAATTCTCTATACTTGGCAAGGTAATGTTTTAGTGGAGTTACATAATCCTCGAATCCAAGTATGGTTATAGCCCAAATAATATCGTCCCCGTTGATAGTTTTCCGCTTCTCGCGTTGACATTTATCGGATGCCTCTCCGGTGACAAAGCTAATGAATTCGGATACGCATTCTTGAACGGTCTCTTTTGCGTCTTTGGAGATCTTGCCATTAGCCGGAATGCCCTTCTTCATGATCCGTCCAACGTTGGCTATAGGAAGAAACCTATCTTGCTCTTTGTTGGTGGTATTTGAAGCGTTGGTATTGTTGTTGCAATTGCAATTGCAATTGTTGGTGGTGTTGTTACAATAATTTTTTGAACAGGGACTTTCGGGGCTTGCGATACCACTAGGCCCATTTAAATCTTCAATGATTTCTCGTTCATTGTTAATTTGGTGAAATTCCATTTCTTTCTATTTCTCTCTTGGTGAGAGAAAATTGAGAATGATAGTTATAAGATGATACTTGATGTTTATATGAGGGATGTGATGTAATAAAATGGGAACATTAGAGAGCTTAGGAATAGGCAAATTAAGAGGGAGGGAACAAGGGATTTGGGGATTAATGACTTGCACAAATGTTAGACCTTTGGACTCGCTCCTCAGCCCTTGGATTGCAAATAATACAAATGTTCTATCTATACTTTTGTATGCACAATCATTTATCTGACCACCTCGTATCATCACAAGGATTTCAAGTCAAAAAAAGTAATATTGCATATACCATGTAGTCGGCTTGTGTGCTACTTTTTGAGATAATGGTAGTGAGTTTCTTGTGTCGTAATGGTCTAATTTGTATCCGATGCATATAATTTTTTGCTGTGTCATACACAAAAAAAATATGTATTGTATGTCAGTATTTTTAAAAATATATGTTATAGTATTAATGTAATATATAGTACTCATATTTTTAAAGCACTCTCACTGCCCCAAATTTGTCATTAATTTTTTTTTAAATAATGTGGCATGATATTAATCATGTTTCAATTTTATCATGTTAATTGTGAGCATATATGCATGCACTTAAGTCCTATCATATTATCAGAAAATTAATGAATATGCATGCACTTAAGTACTATCTCATTATTAGAAAACTAATGAATTATACAGTTTACACATTAACATTTGGTAACGGTTTTGGAGACTCTATAACATTTTTCGTTATCTTATATTAAGCATTGTTACAATACGCATCATTATACTCCCAAATCCAAATCATTACCGGATGAATTACTTTAGTGCCCGTTTGGTAACTTGGATTTCATTTAAAATTCTACATTTGATCAAATAACATGTTTGGATAAGTTAAAGAATTTGGATTTGGATTTTATTTGAAATTCAAGGCAATCAAATTTTAGTGTAAATATAGGAATTTGAAATGACTAATTCAAATCATGTCATTTGAAATCTTTCATTTAAAATGAAATGTTTGACATTAAATATTTGTGTAAATAATATCAATCATGATTTGTTCTCGCCTTATTAGCCTCCATATATCACAAGTTTATTACCATAATACCATAATAACAAATACACGTAGAGTAAAATGTAGAGTAAATAAGAAGCAAAATAGTTCAGGTCTTTTTTCCAATAAGAAGGAGGGATAGTAAGTGTTGTTTATGAGTTCTATACAAAAGTTCTTACAACTTTGGCGCTTTAAGTTAGAGGTGATCAGGAAGAAAAATTATATAAGCAACAGCTGATTAATATTACATTCAGGAACTGCCTAGTAGTTTATATAGGCATATATGGCAGAATAAAATGTCATTCTTAAACATTTTATGCAAAATGCAGCTAAATCTACACTGCTATTTCTCCTACAACCATCCAAAATGTGGGATTTTCTTCTAATCAAGAATTCCTAATTCGATCCTGTTTGCTCTAAAAATTTCAAATTATACAAGTAATACTACCTACAAATATTCAAGTATAACCAAACTCCCAAAATCCACTGCTTGCGAGTAATAAAACCAAAAAGATGAAGAGTAGATCAGATACTAACGTACCGACCATACCATAATCCATGAGCTAAACCAAATTAATTGCTACGGAAACGGTTTAGATGTGCTGTTTATAGTCACCCGCTAAAATAAACCAACTTATCAGAGGAAGATGGCTTATGTACCATGTGGTATTTTCTTGAGCTCTTCTTTAAGCTTCATTTCACGCGCAATATCTTCTTTATTTGCAATTGCATATGGAAGTGTTATTGCCTCTTTGGGGCGCCAATTTGACTTCTGCACGCACAGCAACCCCTCTGTGTCCTTTAAATAGGTCATTCGGACATCCCATTGCATGGATTTATACTTGGTCTCTAGTTCACTAATGATCTCGACTGTATCCCGCACAATTAGCTTTCCTTCCGGTCTTAAGATACGATCAACCTCTACAACGAGTGCCTCAAAGTTGCATCTGCAGCATTGAAAAAAAGAAGAAGATAAATATGAGTATATTGTGGTCTCATGAAGTCTCTTCAAGTAACTTGTTGGAAAAGATGCATACTTCTTTTTTATCTTGGAGAAGAGATGATCTGCGTGGAGAAGATCGTAAGTTCTGGGGTACGTACTGAATGATTCACACCAGTCGTGATACATTCCAATGAGTCCGCGTTCATATATTAGAGGTAGTGTGTCAGGAGAGTCTATGTTGACCACATTCATGACCCATACTTTCATTTCTCTTAGAGCTGCAGCAAACCTGTAGGTACATCCAAATATCAGATCCTTAAGTTTGAGAGTTAGAGTGTGCTAGATTAAATTTCTACAATTTGTACAGTTAAAATCAGACTTATTGTTTTGCTCCTCTACAACTTGATTTCTAGTTCTTTATAGTGTGCACCTATAATATTTATTGTTTATATATTAACTACAAAAATTGTTTTGCTTACCCTCCATAAATGGCTCTCATGTCCATAACATTCCTCACTGTAGACCAGTCTATACCCATCCCAGTTACATATGACTTGGTAACAACGCGTTTCCAGTGTTCATAGTCTGCCACAAAATCATCAGGTGCAGGTTTTCCATAAACTCCAACCTGTGAACTCAACAACCAGTACGGTGCTTTTTCCATCCTTGCAGGCCACTGTTCTGGCCATTTCGACCCACGTTCTGTTGCACCAGCAGGTATTTTATGCATGCATACTTGCAATGGTACCTTCCTAAACACAGGACACATAAGATTGGAAACAATTAAAAAACTAAAACCCAATTCATTTTCTTTCAAAAGATAAAGAACATATGTGTGGTCAATGAGCAGCAACTGTCAGCTACAAGTGTGTGACCCTCCATCATTTCACATTTTTTTCTGCCAAGTTCATTTTCAACTTTTTGGTATAAATTAAGATAAACTTACAATTTTATTAAGAAAAATTAACATGCCGCTCATATGTTTTCGTCAAACATGACGTAGATAACAAAAAGTAAGATTTTGCTGAAGAGAATACCAGGATGCATTTGGATCATCAGAATCTTTGCATAGGGGTGGCTCTTTTTCCGATCTTGTTTCATAGCACTCATTAGAACTGGTTTTCTGAAATACTGCAATTCCTACTTTATTTAATTTATCGTTATAGATAGAAATGACTTCCCAGCAGATCGCTTTTAGGAGTTTCTTCATAGCTGCCAACAATTCAAAGAAAAATGAACATTTTGAATAGATATCATAACACAATTTTAATAAAAAAAAATTATTAGGTAGAAGCAACTCTTACCTTCCCAAATCTGAACGTCCTCGGGCTCTTTCTCGTAGACAGGAGTAGCAGACCACACGAAGTATCCCCCGGGGCGGAGTAAACGATTCAGCTCCAAAAGAAGCTTACCGCCTGCATCACGTACCAAGCCAAATAAAAACCAAAAAAAGCACAAGCAAAAGGGAAGCACATAATCATCAGGAGTACATGGTACCTTCTGCATGCCATGGAACCCTACAACGTGCACAGTGGATTACGTCAAAGACTTTCCCTGGAAATGGAAGTCTCTTTGTACCCATCACACTTACAAATGCAGGAATTCCCCTTTCAAGTGCAAATTGAACCTGAGCCTGATGTTCATCGTTTGGGGCAAATGACATGGCCAGCGCATTTCTATCAAAAAGAAAACCTCCAAAGCTAGCAACCCCACATCCAACATCCAATATGACTCGTGACCGTTTTCCCCAAGCAATAGCAGGAACAAACTAAAGCAACAGAGGATACATGTGTCTCAAACATATTTTTATGATACTATTGTACACATGTCCGCCGCACCCGAATCCCTATATTTTGATTATTTGCGTAATCATCGAATCTATGTATTCCCACACTATGCACCCACATCCCCGGTCCCGTATCCTTGTTTCTTAGGATGAACTTAATATATGGAGATTCGGGTATGACGGATACAACTTTTATTAAAATATTATAAATGTAAAAATTAGATGTTATGTACCATAGAAGCCATTAACAAAACAAAAAACTTTCTGTGAATTAAATCAAATGCACAACTTAATCATCTACAACTCCAGAATTGATGTTGGAGTTATTATTATTTGTAGAGTCAAGATATACATCAATACTTCTTTTCTTCTCTTTTTGCAAATTAACATCAGCGTGTTTCTCTTATTAGAGTACCCCTCGTACCAAATTTTTTTAGTAAGTTTTGCATAGTGAATAATTAAAGCTGGAATTGTAAGTATCCGATGTGATGGTGTGTTAGGTAACCCAAGCACCCATGAATACCAATATTGAGTAAGCTTTGCAAAATAATTAATTTAAGTTTAAACTGTTTGAGTATCCGACGCGGTGGTATATTTGGTAACCCTAGCCCCCCCTGCTTCCTAGCCACGAAGCAATGGCATAAGCTACTTGTCATGGTACCTTTTTCTTTGAATAGGAGTGCAAGTATCAACATTATTTATGCTGTTCATGATTATACGAAGACTATATAGCTGAAGCTTAAATAAGAATGGTGTGAAACTGCGCTTTTATGAAGAGATGGAAGGGAGGACATATGCAATATGAGAATGTTAAGAAAGTAACCTTCTGTATGGTGTCGATATAAGGAAGAGCCCCTTGCATCATCTGGGTCCCTCCTCCAGGAAATAAAAGGTATTCACCACTAACTTTAACCCAATTTTGGTGTCCCTTATATTCTGCGAGCTGTGTGTAGGGGACATTATGGTACCATATCTATATAACAAAGATCAAGAGTCCGTATAACCTGATTAGAGATGGAGACAAAAGCAAATGATACTGCAAAAACGATCTCAAATTGTCATGGATAACTAAGCACCAATACATAAGAATTCAGGTGTCTCTAAGGCTACTATACCTTTTCCCTGCTCATGGGCCACTGAATTGGACGCTGGTATTTTCCCGGAAGTGAAACTAGGCATGTTGGTGGGTCATCTGGACAGTGTCTCTCCTTATGTTCAAAATGCCCTGTACTTCTAAGTCTCCTTATTGCTTGTAAATTATCAAGGCATGGAATGTAATCTGGCCCAGCTGTAACATTACAAACTTTCCAGTCAGACCCGGTTTCTGGAGCAGGTTCTGAAGATTTACGAGCTTCCTTCTTTGATTCTGCTGCTTGGGTTTTCCACGCCCCGTCCCCACTCATAGTCTCGTTTAAAAGCTCTGATTGAACTGCAGAAGGTAGGAGATCCTTCTTCTCACTAGAAATACCCTCTGGCTTCTCTTCGATTGTATCATCGGTTTTACTTTTATCCTTGTTTTGTGGTGCAGTAAACTTCTCTGATTCGTTTTTTCCTTCATTTGATTTTGATGTAGTTACTTTTGAATCATCTTCAGGGTCCCCTCCATAAGAATAACGTTTCTCATCCACTTGTTTCTGTTCATCCATTTTTGATTTCTTCTCATTAAATTTCGATTCTTGATCATTCGTGTTAGATACCACATCTTCCTTTGTATCTTCCTCATTTCCTGTCTCAGATTTTGGTCCTTTCTCTAAATTAGCATCTTCGTCTCTGCTCTGCTTCACAGGTTTCAGTTTCAGGTTGTCATCAGCGGAACGGTCAGATGTCATATCAGATTGAGAAATATTTCTTTCACTACTGGATACCTTTACATTATCCCCTTTGGTTGCATCCTCCGGTAGAGTACCAGGATTATCCTCAAACTTCTTGGGCTGGCTTTCATTACTCTCACTAACTGTGCTGATCTCACTGACACTCTCACTGCTTCCTCTGCTCATGCTAGTTGTGTCGCTCTGACTGTTTGAATTACTATCTCTGCTTGTGCTCACATCACTCGTATTGCTTTCAGTGTCTGAATCAATATTACTAATCTTGTTTTCACTCTTTAATTCACTCTCACTAGTCTCGTCCTCACTAATGTCATTGCTCTTACTCGTAGCACCATTTTCCTTTATCTGTGTTTCCACCTCATTCTTGACCTCATCAACATTTTGAACAGGGACAATTGATGAGGATGTCATCATCCAAACTCCAACCAAACAAAGGCCGATAAACACCACAAAAACTACTGTTGAACTCGTCGAAGATCTTCTGCCATCAACTCTCGAGTATCTCCCTAACGCCATTTCACTACAGTAATCCTTCAAATTTCTATCCTAAAAAAAGAGCAACTACATAAATTTCTTGAAACGGATAACTAATTCTGACAATATTGACGAAAACAGTGAACTTGGAAAAAGAAAAGTATATCAAAAAATTTATTAGATGCGCATGAAAGGCCTAGACAAGAAGTTCTGCAAATTCAAGCATAAATCAATACAGTTTGAAACAAACTAACCATTAATTTCGATAAACAAAAGCTTGTTCTAGGAGATTAGCTAAAAATACGAAAGTTGTCATAATAAATAACAATAAGATGCATAAAGTTTCAAAGTAAAAATACATTAAACATCATTCACACTCAAGAATAAACAAGGACATACAGTACCTGCATCTGCATGCAAGAAAATTATTATTGTAAAACATGAACGAAAACGAAAATATACCTTAAATTTAGGAGGCAAAACAGTGATGAAGAATCATTCGTTCAAGGTGGACTCTATTTCAAGAAATTATTATTTAGATTTGATCTTTTTATATAATTATAATTACATATACCCTGCAGATCATCATATGCAGATAAATATATATGATATCTGTGAATTGATAATTGTATAGTGTTGTTAATGCTCTCGTCAAGTTATGCGTTTTGATAGCTGTGAATCGGAGGGACACAGAATAGAGAGGAGATAATACAACGAGAAAGCCGTAAAATTTGTGTAGGAAACTAGGAAAGTGCTATTGTTTCTATTTTTGCCCCCCTCTTCTTATGTAATTAGTACAATGATTTAGACAGTGAAGGAGACAATTAGGGTGCTAAACATAATTTACTTTAATGACTATGTTTGAGGTCCTAAAATCGCAGAAAGATTAGGACACAGAGACTGAGGCATGTACTTAACAAATTCATGATTATTCGGATCACTTTGTCAAGTTACGTACTTTATATCATCATCAAGATTTAAACATAAAATCCTAGCTCCTTTTTTTACAATCAGATTGGAAAACAAATAACATAATAAAAAATAATTAACTGATTTGTTTCCTGATCGTTTAACACATAAAATTTAAAAATTCATAATGTTAAAAATGAAATAAAAAACATCCAAAACGATCCAAATTGTATCAATATTCCTGAAAGTAGCAACATCACAATTGACCTTATCACATAATAATCATTGGTAACCCAATCTTCATCGAAAACCACAATCACATAAATGAGGTTAGAGCACGACACCCTAACTATCTACATTTCAGATACTAGCTATACACATACCGAAAGTGTAAACTCGTAAACGATGAACAATCTTTGACTTTGAAAGGTGAGCTCTTAAAATAATCACGTCGTTCCTGATTCGACGATGACTTTCCAGATCCCGAAAAACATCAATAAAAATCATTGTCAATATATTCAATACCCAATAGACCCAAATATAACTAAATAAAGTAATAACAAAACACCCCAAAATTAGAGATAAGACAAACACTCCAAAAGGTGAGACACACAAACACCCAAAAAAAAGAGTTTTATTGGAGGAGAATCTACTGGAAAAAAATGAAAAATAAAAGGGTTGGGGCTTTCCACCAGAATAAAATTGATGAAAGCCCCTCGACTAACTTGAGAAAGGACGAAAAAAAGATGGAGGCCGCTGGGAGAGGGAGATTAGGGTCTTTTGGTGTATGTACTCTAAATATAATATAAAATATTAGTTTAATTTTTAAGTGTTAGACATAATCCTAATTCTTTCTTAGATAAACCAAATCAAACCAAACACATTCAGGTAATCCTGCTTAGAGTAGTGTCTGTGGAGGGTAAGATGTACGCAGATCATGCCCATACTCGGAAGAATAGGGAGGCTGTTTCCGTGAAGACCCCCGGCTTAGTGCACGACAACAGAAATGGTGTGTGGTAAATATAAAAATGAACAAAATTATAAATAATAATACAACAAAAAAGAAGTAAGATTAGTGCATGAACAATGTTGTGCAAGACATGCCTGTACATAACAAGACTAGTCACTCCGACAAACCTAAGAATCAGTTGTATGATAATCTTATTGTATTTTGTAATTGTATTTCTTTAGTCTGTAAAAATGGTAAGAGATTAGACTGGAGGATTTTTCTATGAACAACTATCAAGCTAAGGAATAAATTCTGGAAGAAGATCAATCCTGATCATGCCTCAGAGAGAAGTACAGAAGCTTGGATTTGAATAATGTTATTTTTGGAAAAATGTTCTAAGTCAGATATCTACAAGTCATAGATCAAGGGGTATAGAGATGTATGTCGAGAAGTCAAAAATGACTTGCAGAGAAGTCCAAAGAGATATCGACAAGTCAATTTACTTGTAGAGAAGTCAAGATATCGACAAGTCAAAATGACCATGTAGAGAACTGAAGATATCGATAAGTCAAAAAGACCATGTAGAGAACTGGAGATATCGACAAGTCAAAATCTACTTGTAGAGAACTGGAGATATCGATAAGTCAAAATCTACTTGTAGAGAACTGGAGATATCGACGTGTCAAAAGCCTATGTAGAGAACTAGAGATATCGACAAGTCAATCTACTTGTAGAGAATTGGAGAACTCGACAAGTCATAATACTTATAGAGAAGTAGAGATATTGATAATTCATTTTACATATCGATATGTGACTTCTCTACACAGTAAAATAGATCTCAACAACAGCCTCAAATTTCAGAATGCAGATAACTTGAAAAACCAAGATTATCAATCAACAAACAATTCTATCACTGAATGAAATGTTTACAAATGCAGCTTGAAGAATGCAAGATCAAGGGCCAAGATGAACTGGACAAAGGAGGGTCACAGACATGTTAGCTTGTATAAAGATTTGTTTCACTTAAAGTGGAAATAGACAAATAGACTTTAGAATTTGTGTTAGTCCATTTTAGTGTAGTCTTTGTAACCTGTGCATGTTGTTCTTTAAAATATGTCATGGGTCCTTTGTTTAGAAGGAACAAGACAGATCTAGAAAATCTTGTATTCTCTCAAGAGAAGTAGCTGAGTTCTTATTTTCAAGAACACGGATTTGTAGTACAAAAAAATTTGGTTTAATATAAATCAAGTGAGTTTTTAATAAATTACTTGTGTCTTTACGTTTGGTCTTTTATCATTGCAAATTCGATTCTAGCTGTTAAGTTCCAAAAGCCAAAAACAACTTTCAAATAGTCAAGAAAACAAAGAAAACACATTCACCCCCCTATGTGTTGCAATTCATACCTAACAAAAAATCTGAGCCCATGGTTGTATGCACAGAGAAATACCTGCACTGATGCCTCTCTGAATTTTAGATACTTTATGTTCTCAAACTAAAAGAGCCCATTATTTTAGTCAAAATTGGATGGACCTGATAGGCGTAAAACCAGTAGACATAACCTCATCTACTCTAATTCGTCGTATCCAAACAACCCTATCTAATATCATGTCACCAGTAATATTTAAGGTCTTTATATCCAAACTCAATTGATCAGCCCACATCCTACGCGGTCGACCTCGTTTTTGTTATCCCCCGACCGATAGGCCTTCAACCACTCTAACTGGGGCCGATGCACGTCATCTCTGAACATGTCCATGTTAGTCGCTAAACACGCGCTAATAATACACGCAAGTATACGCGTTCGCAAGTAGTATAGAATCTTTTCTAGTTCATTCCCACAGAGACTGTATTGGTTAACTAATTAATTCACGCACTTAAGCAACAATGTACGGTTATTATTCAATGCTAAGATGATAACAAATTGAGGTTGTTTATAACTAAGAATTAAACTAACAATTATAACTAAGAGAATAAGATTGATTAAATTAATATATATGACAAACATGGTATTCTAACTTCATTAAATACTTCATTCAATAGCCTTATTATTCTCAACCTTAACATGCAATGGTGATGACACTAATCAGATAACACGAAACTGATTAACGCCAACTTTCGTTGCATGAGTACCATACTACCAGACATCCATAAAAGAGATAGAAGCTGAATAAACACCAATTATATTAAGGCCTTATATGTCTATAGAATTTGACAACATAACGGTTTAAACACAAGTTATCTATCTTGATTACACAGGGAAAGTAAGATGGTTAAAATTACCTACGAATCATGCATAACAATATATGAACCTATGCTAGCATGACAAGTTCTGAATCCAAAATTCATTATCGCTTCATTAAGAATTAACACATTATCTTATAAGTTCGCGACGCTCATAAGACGAATACGCACAACCAATACTAGGCTATCAATCAATCACCACATACTAAGGCATCGAAACAATTTAACTAAAGAAATACTTAAATAAATTCGCTAGAACCCCACGATAACGATTAGCCCATAATCGGACTCATCATTCAACGTGGGTTCCGATGAAAGCATGATATAACAAACTGTAGTCTTTATAACGAATAAATAAAACCAAGTACAAAACAAGAGTAAGGTTCACAGGTAAGAAAATTAGCATCCAAATACAACTTAAAATAAAGATTCACAAGTAAAAACAAGATCTTCTTCGTCTTCATTGAATCGTGCTAAAACGGTCTTCTTACGGCTCCTCTTGCGCTCTGGTACGTCTCTCTCATGAAAACATTCTTATTTGAATATATATAGTGTTGGATTTTAATCGCAGCGGGGGCATGGCAAAACACTTTTACACATATAAAATCCGAATATAAGCATATAAATCGTGAATAAAAATTCGATGGATCGAATCTAACCTTTTTAAAATAATTCGGAGACAACGATCATAGATCCTTAGCAGTTGCTCCTCAAGTGTGAAGCACTCCACCGGTATCCACCAAGAAAACGATGTTAAGGAGGAGGAAGGAGGTGGAGAGAATTGGGTTTTTCAAACTTTTTGGGTTTTCAGGTTCGATGGGGTTAGAATAAAATAGGGTCTATAATAGTGTATTTATAGGCAAAATTTTCAGCTGAAATTTTCCCATAAGTAATATTATTATTATCCCATTTATTATTCTTGATAGGGATAAATAAGTCCTGATTTTATAATTAATGGGCTGATAGGCCCAATAAGAAGATGTATGATATTCAGACCAGAAAGGTTAAGCCTGATGGACCAGATCAGGTCTGATGGAATAAAAGAGGCCCAAAAGCCCTGATTATTAATTAATTTCGTAATTAATTAATAAGGGAAAAATCAGCTATTGAGAAGAGTCCTGATAAGGATATAAATCCTTATAGATTATCCTCAAGGGGACCTAAAAGGATAAGGAATCAGTTTCCTACTATCTAGGACTCCAAAGTCCATTCTAATTATGAGACTTGCCCACCAGGTCTCCTATACCAAGTCCAATTCAAGGACTCCCAACATCTATATAAGGGGTCTCACCCCACAAATCAGAACTACGTTTTTTTTGACTTGATCTTTGGCAATCAGCAAGGTACGTAGGCATCTTGTTAAGGCAGATTGAGTCACGAAACACAAGAGCAGTCAAATCGAGCCTTGAAGCTCACGTTCCTTAGTACTAAATACAGCAATTATATATATATTAGTTTTTTATCCATA
Organism: Apium graveolens; assembly: GCF_009905375.1. Taxonomy (NCBI): domain Eukaryota; kingdom Viridiplantae; phylum Streptophyta; class Magnoliopsida; order Apiales; family Apiaceae; genus Apium; species Apium graveolens. The sequence continues at coordinate 59,347,148 of NC_133649.1, forward strand.
ACATTTGGCGCCGTCTGTGGGAAGACAACAACAACCATGGCGAGAACACGGAGAACAATTGGAGCTATAGAGGAAGGAACACCATCAGAGACAACCCAGGTGATTTCATCAACCGTGGAGGTTCCTCCCCATTCAACTTATGCATCTACTCAGGAGGAAGCCCAGACAGGGGCAACTCAACCCCAGCTACAAGGGACAACTCCCCCGATTTAAGGTACGAATCCTCAAGTTCAACAAATACATATACCTGTGAATTCTCGACCCGTTGGGTATGAATATTCAACTATTGTTACTACTAACCCCCCTTATGGAATGCCCCTTCACCCTGAGGTTGGAGGAAGCGGATATACTGGGCGAAGCGAAGCACGAGGGCGGTCGCCCCCTATATACGAGGTTTGGGTCCTATCCCTGAGGATCGGGAATTTTCTGGTCCATACACTGAGAGGGACTCCGAATCTTCGGATGATGAAGTGGCCCCGAGAAGGAGGCATCCTGGAAAAGAGCCAATGGCCGATGGAAGGCAACGCCCCCAAAGCACCCCAGGGGCGAATCCCCAAGTAGTGCAGGAAAGGATCAGGGCTCATGAGGCTGAAATCCAGAGGCTGAGGCGTGATTTGGAGGCTCACCAGGCCACCAGACCCCACATACCTCCTAGGGGGAGAAATCCTCCTCCTATCATAGACCTGGATGGTCCGGTAAGAAGAAGGGCTGCTGTCCCAAGAACTGATCCAAGCAATCTCCTTCCCCTTGGAGATCCTGATGATCCAACTCCGCCCTTCACAGAAGAGATAATGAATGCCCATATCTCAAGAAAATTCAAGATGCCAACTATCAAAGCCTATGATGGCACGGGAGACCCCGCAAATCATGTTAGGACATTCTCTAATGCACTGCTGCTGCAACCCGTGAATGATGCTATAAAGTGTCGGGCCTTCCCTCAAACCCTGTCGGGTATGGCTCAAAGATGGTATAGTCGCTTGCCCCCAAACTCTATAGGATCGTTCTGGGAGTTAAGTCAGGCTTTCATTAAGCAGTTCATCAGTGGGAGAGTCCATGAGAAAAGTTCAGCATCTCTCATGAGTATTGTGCAAGGAGCAAAGGAATCTTTGAGAGACTACCTGAATCGTTTTACAAAGGAGGCTTTAAAAGTCCCAGACCTTGATGATAAGGTAGCCATGATAGCACTGCAACAAGGAACTAGGGATGAGTTTTTCAAGATGTCCTTGGCCAAACGTCCCCCTGAAAATATGTTGCAGCTCCAGGAGAGGGCAGGGAAGTATATTAAGGTTGAAGAAAGCATGAGGAAGACTGCAGTAAGTAATGATCCCACTGGAGGCAAGAAGCGAAAAACTGATCTGGAGTATATCGCTAAGGACAAGTATCCTAGAACCGAACAAAATCCTGATTCAACCCCCAAGAAGGGAGGACCTGGGCAAAAGTTCACTGAATACGCTAAGCTGAATGCTCCTAGAAGTCAGATTTTGATGGAGATTGAGAAAGACAGAGATATTCGCTGGCCTAAGCCCTTGAAGGCTGATCCTGCCAAGCTAGATAAGAGCAAGTACTGCAGGTTTCACAAAGATGTTGGCCATGACACCGATGAGTGTAGGCAATTGAAAGATGAAATTGAGTTTTTGATTCGAAAAGGAAGATTGAACAAGTATACTGGAGATGGAGGGGACAGAAATAATAATGGAAGGAAGAACTTTGAAGATCGTAGGAGAGACCAAGACGATCAGGGGCGGAATCCCCAACCTAGAGGGCCGGTTATAAATGCAATTTTTGGAGGACCGCGACGCCCTCGAGGGCCAGTGATAAACACGATCTTTGGAGGTCCAACTGCTGCTGGATTGTCCAAAAATTCCAGAAAGGCATATACTAGGGAGGTTATGCATATTGTTGGAGAAGCCCCGAAGAGGGTCAGGATAGAAGTAACATTGGCTTTTGATGATTCCGACCTAGAGGGTGTGAAGTTTCCCCATGACGACCCGCTGGTCATAACACCGATAATAGGAAATAGCCCGGTTAAGAGGGTCCTTGTGGATAATGGTTCTTCTGTGGATATCTTGCTCCACGACACCTTTCTAAGGATGGGGTATAACGACTCCCAGTTGACACCAACCGACAAGCCGATATATGGATTTGCTGGAGTAGAATGTCCTGTGGAAGGGATAATTAAATTGCCAACCACCATAGGTACGGAGCCAAGGCAAGCAACGCAGATGCTGGATTTCGTGGTGGTAAAGGCTAGTTCAACTTATAATGCTATCATGGGGAGAACAGGGATACATGCCTTCAAGGCAGTCCCCTCTTCCTACCATTCAGTCATGAAGTTTCCCACCCGAAACGGGATTGGAGAAGAGAGAGGAGATCAAAAAATGGCTAGAAGCTGTTATGTGGCCTCTTTGAGGGCAGATGGAGTCGGGGGGCAGGTTCTTCCTATTGAAGATATGGATGTTCGAGAAAATGATGAGAATAGAGGAAGGCCAGCAGAAGAATTGGTTTCGGTTCCTTTAGACCCCAAGAATCCTGAGAGGATGACTTTCATTGGAGCCACATTAGAGGAGCCCCTTAGAGGAAAGTTACTGAAATTTTTGCAAGAAAATAGTGATGTGTTTGCATGGTCAGCAGCTGATATGCCAGGCATAGACCCGGAGTTAATTACTCACAAGCTAAACGTGGATCCAAGCCGGAAGACAGTGAAACAAAAGAAAAGAAATTTTGCCCCGGAAAGACAAGAGGCTATAAAACAGGAAGTAGAAAAGCTCTTAGAAGCTGGTTTCATTGAGGAGATCCAATTTCCGGAGTGGCTAGCCAACCCTGTAATGGTGAAGAAGGCTAATGGAAAGTGGAGGATGTGTATAGACTTCACTGATCTGAATGATGCATGCCCCAAACACTGTTTTCCGTTGCCGAGAATTGATACTTTGATTGATGCCACTGCTGGGCATGAGATGCTGAGTTTCATGGATGGATTTAGCGGATACAACCAGATCAAAATGCATAAGAATGACATTCCAAAGGTATCATTTATCACTGACTTTGGTATTTATTGTTATCTTGTTATGGCGTTTGATCTCAAGAATGCAGGAGCCACCTATCAGAGGTTGGTGAATAAAATTTTTAAGGATCTTATTGGGAAGACTATGGAAGTCTATGTTGATGACATGCTAGTCAAGAGTCTAGTAAAGACTGATCATATAACCCATTTGAGGGAAGCTTTTGAGGTCCTGAGGTACCACAAGATGATGTTGAATCCTACGAAGTGTGCTTTCGGAGTAGGATCTGGAAAATTCTTGGGATTGATGGTCTCAAAGAGGGGAATTGAGGTTAACCCCGATAAAATAAAGGCAATCCTGGACATGGAACCCCCAAAAACTGTCAAGGATGTTCAGAAACTCACAGGAAGGGTTGCTGCGCTAGGACGATTCATCTCCAAGTCAGGAGACAAGTGCTTGTCATTCTTCAAGTCATTAAAGAACATTAAAGACTTTGTATGGAGTGAGGAAAATCAGAAGGCATTTGAAGAGTTAAAGAAGTATATGGGCCAGGCCCCGTTGTTGGCCAAGCCAGTTCTGAGTGAAGTTTTATTCTTGTACTTGGCTGTTTCAGAAAGCGCCTTGAGCGCGGTGTTGGTTAAGGAGGAACTGAAAGTCCAGAAACCCGTATACTATGTCAGCAAAATCTTGCATGGTGCAGAGTTGAATTATTCAACTATTGAGAAATTCGCTTTAGCCTTGGTAATGGCTTCAAGAAAGCTGCGTCCTTATTTTCAAGCTCACCAGATTGAAGTGCTAACAAATCAGCCGTTGAGAAACATCATTCACAGTCCCAAGGCAAGTGGGAGACTGATTAAGTGGGCAATAGAGTTGGGAGAGTTCGATCTCAAGTATAAGCCACGTACGGCCATAAAAGCCCAGGCACTAGCTGACTTCGTGGTGGAATGTACCATACCCAACCAAGAAGTCGGGGGGCAGGAAGATACCATACCTCAAGACAAGGGAGTCGACAATGGGGACAAGGAGAAAGAATATTGGGTTCTCTATTTTGATGGAGCATCAAAAACAAATTCCAGTGGAGCAGGGTTGGTTTTGCAAAGCCCTGATGGATTCCTAATTGAGTATGCTATGAAGCTAGACTTCCCAACCACAAATAATGAAGCAGAGTATGAAGCCCTGATTGCTGGCCTTGGTCTAGCTGGGACACTTAGAGTCAAAAACTTAAAGGTCCGTGGAGACTCGAAGCTGATCATATCCCTAGTAAAGGGAGAATTTGAGGCAAGGGATGATACGATGGCTAAGTATATTCGCCTAGTAAGGGCTGTGATGACCCAATTTAATGAATGCCATGTTGAACACATTCCAAGGGAAGAAAATGCTAAAGCAGATGCGCTATCAAAGTTCGCTTCGTCTGAGATTGAAGAAAGTTCAGGAAGTGTGTACTTCCGTGTTTTGAAGACATGGAGCATAAATGTTAAGCTTGTGGCTCCCATAGGCTTGGGGACGTCATGGATTGATCCCATCAAGGCTCATATTCAGACCGGTTGGTTGCCAAGTGATACAACTGAGGCACGAAAGTTAACTATTCGAGCACTAAGGTACTCCTTGATAGATGGAATTCTTTATAAGAGATCTTTCGTGGTTCCTTACTTGAGGTGTCTCAGGCCCGACGAGGCACGCTTGGCTCTTGAGGAAGTGCATGAAGGTATTTGTGGGCAGCACTTGGGGGGCAGGGCCTTGGCTCATAAGATAACCCGTTTAGGCTTCTATTGGCCAGAAATGATGGCTGATGCCAAAGAATATGTGAAGAAGTGTGATCGCTGTCAAAAGCATGCACCAGTTGTTAGACAACCCCCCGAGATGATGACCTCTATCAACTCGCCTATTCCCTTTGCCATGTGGGGGATGGATATTCTAGGGCCTTTTCCTATGGCCACGGCACAAAGGAAATTTCTGATTGTAGCCATTGATTATTTCACCAAGTGGATCGAAGCCAAACCCTTGGCCAAAATCACTACTAAGCAGGTTGCACAATTCTTGTGGGAAAATATTATGTGCCGATATGGAATTCCCCGTATCCTCGTCACTGACAATGGAACACAATTCAATAATGAGGAATCCAAGAAGTATTGTGAAGAAAATGAAATTGAGTTACGATTCACCTCTGTGGCTCACCCGCAAGCCAATGGCCAAACAGAGGTAGCAAATCGGATAATCCTGGATGGACTAAAGAAGAGGATTGAGAAGTCAAAAAATAACTGGGTAGATGAGATACTTCCAATATTATGGGCCTACAGGACTACCTGTAGAGTCACGACAGGAGCAACTCCCTTCATGTTGGCATATGGGGCAGAAGCAGTAGTTCCAGTAGAGATATCACATTCCTCTCCAAGGATTCAGGCTTTCAATGCAGAAGAAAATGAGGAAGGGCAAAGGTTAGCCCTGGATCTGATCGATGAAGTGCGAGATAGGGCACATGCAAAGATAGTAGAATATCAGAAAAAGGCTTCATTCTACTATAACCTAAGGGTTAAAGAAAGGTTTTTTAAACAAGGCGATCTAGTCTTGAGGAAGATAGAAGCATCTGGTGTAGGACAAAAAGGGAAGCTTGCCCCGAATTGGGAAGGGCCGTACAGAGTCAAGAGTGTTCAAGGTAGAGGAACCTACAAGCTAGAGACTATGGATGGTTTTGAAGTTCCGAGAACTTGGCATGCACAAAACCTGAAGGTTTACTATGTGTAGGGCAGCCAGATACGATTCTCACTCGTCATGATGGCGAGTAGGTTGAAAAGCACCTTGAAGCTTTGCTTGCTTAGGATTTATATGTTTTAGTTTTATTACAAAGTTTATTAAGACTTGTGTAAGGGACGAATCCCAGACAATTTTATGAAATTCATGAATTCTTCAAAGTATGTTTGTGGCCTAACGAATAAAAACCAAATGCATGGATGCAAGCATAAAAGGTGATAAAATAAGATCAGATAAATATTACAAGAAATTTGATAAAAAAAAGGTCTCGAAAATAAAACAAGCCACGCAGGGCTGAAAAATCTCTAAGAAGCTGAGGTGCCCTCAGCATCCATATTATCATCCTCTCCACTCTCGCTGGATGTCTCTGTCGTCTCGGAGGAGGAGGAAGAGCTGTCGTCCTCAGCAGGTCTGGAAGAAGACTCGGGAGGAGGAAGGAGTGGATCCTGAGGAACATGGTCCGAGACAACTACTCGGGTACGAAACCTCTGTAGCAAAGCCTCGTCATCAGGGCAGATATAGTCCGCCGGGTTAATATCAGGACAAGCCTCGTTCACGGTCCCAAGGGCCGTGTCCCAACCAGTCCTAAAAAACCCGGGAAAGACTGAATCATCCCTAATCCTCATGGATTGGGCAAACTCCTCCGAGTCCAGATAGTTGTCTATAGCTTTATCCTTCTCCGCCCTGAAGTACCACCAGCTCGGCGTTAGACTCTCCGAGTTCTTCCTCCTTGCGCTTGAGCTTCTTCTCCAGGGTAGCATACTTCTTCTGTTGCCTCCTGAGGGCATTATCGGCCTTATCAGAAGCCCGCTTCCACGATTCGGCTTGCCTCACAGCGCCTTGAAAGTAGGCGTTAGACTGGAACAAAGCAATTAACAAAGTATAAGGCAAGAAAATGCTACAAGAATGAAAAATAAGTTCAAAAAAGAGAAGGCATACCGAAGCCAGAGACTGAGCTCCCATGAGCTTAATCCTCTCAAGATCAGGGGTGGCCACCACATCAGTAAAATCCTTGGGAGTCACGCTATGGTAGGACCAATCCCAAGCATGTTTCGTGGAACCAACTACGGTGTCCCCTCGGCGGAATCCCCAGAGAGGCTGAAAGGTGCCTGTGGCAGCAGCAGTAGGGGCAGCAGCAGTGATAGGAGCACCATGGTCTCCAGCTCCTTCAGTTGAAGCCTCCCCTATAGGCTCTTTGTGCTTCTTCAAAAAGATAGGCTCCGTGGCCTTTCCCCGGGTGTCTAGGCCTGCGAGCCGAGCTTTCTTCATCCTAGCTGTTTCCTCAACCAAAGGAACATTGTCCTCGTTAATCTCCTTAGCAGCTGAAACAAAGCAAAGGATAAAATAAGTGATGTTAATAATGCATGAAATGAAGTAAAATTGAGAAGGGAAGAAAAATACCCTGTTGAGAAACAGAGGATAGTCCCACATGAATCAGGGAAAACTCCTCTAAGAGAGTCCAGCTAGTGGTGGTGCCATCATCCTGAGTAAGCCCATTATAAATAATAGTTTCTTCAGGAGTTAAGTGAATGGATTTGAGGCTACCATCACTGACCTTCCCGAAGGAAGATCGAAAACGTGTGCCCCAGTCACCATTCTCCCAACGTAACCCAACGAAACTATTCCTCCAATTTTGATTATTATCAGGAATAGAGGCGCTGTTAAAGATATGTTTGCTTTTGGGCCTTTGCTTGACATAGACCCAGCCACAGATATTGGAAGAACTATTATAACACTGAAAGACCTTCCTAAAAATGGCTACAGAAAGAGGAAAGCCCTCCCTAAGACAACAAACCATAAAACATAGAATATTCCTCCAGGCGTTTGGAGGAAGCTGACACGGATTAATTTGTAGATCAGCCAAAAGATGAGGAATAAAAGGATGGAAAGGAAACCTAAGCCCAGCATTAAGGGCATCTGTGTAAATGAAGAGAGTGTCGGGTCTCCAGTGGCAAGTACGGTCACCACCAGAGACTGGAACTAATCTAAAAGGAGGAAGGACGTTATAACGAGCATTTAGTTTATTGAAATCTATGTTGTGCCAAGTATTACAATGATTAAAAGAGTCGAGATGTGCAGTGGAGGGATATTCATCCCCCCTAGTGTTAATCATATCAATTAAAGACATATATGAAGAGCGGATCTCGATATCCTTACCTCGTTTTGAAGCCGAGGCTATCTTGGCCGCTCTCTCGGAACTCTTGTCAGCCATTTAGTAAAGACTGGAAAAGAAGGCTGGGAGCTAAGGGAGGAAAGTTGAAAGAGGGAGAAATTTGTAGGATGATTGAAGAAATGAAATGAGAGGTGTGAGGAATCACACTCTCATCCCACCTCTTTATAGCCAAGAAGAAGGGGATTTGGGCCTCAAAAAAGCCCATATGGGCCCAAAAATGGAAGGATCTGGAATGTTCCAGAATATTTTAGAAAAGTCTTAGAAAAGTATGGAAAAATCTGGAATGATATGGAAAATTCCAGAATATTCTGGAAGTCAGGCTTAAGAGTTCAAGCCCAACCCAAGTTCGAATGGGCTTTGGATATTAAAGCATGATAAAGGCCCAGTCCAAGAAAGCCCGGAAAGAGGGCCCAATTAGTTGACAAATAAGGCCCAGATTTAAGAAATGGGCCCTGGATGAAGACCCATTAAGAGGGTGGCCCAAGAAACCCAGGCCCAAATCAAGGACCCAAAAAAGTCCAGCCCAAACATATGGCCCGACTTCAAGGTAAAAGGATATGAAAATAATCATTCCTGACCCATTCGACCAGAAAAAGTGAGGAAATCTTGCTCGAATAACCTGAGATCAAAGTTCTGTCGATTAAGGCTAAAAATTAAGCATAAATCGACCAGAATTTAAACTCATTCGACTAGAAATCAAATGAAAACCCTGGTCGAAACAATCCTGCTCGAAATTGCTTCGACCAAGGCAAGAAAGGTGGCTAATTCGGTCAAAACAAAGAATTCTGACCCAACATCCTGACCGAAAATTTCCTGCTCGAAAAAGAACAAGGGGGTAGGAAAAATCCTGGCCGAAATTCGACCAGGACTTCTGCTCGAAACACTCCTGCTCGAAAAGCTGTCGACCTGGGCAGCAAGAGAAGCTTAATTTGGTCAAAAAGCAAGAATCCTGACCGAAAGGGACGAAAATCCTAGTCGAAAAAAAATTCCTGGTCGAAAATTGTAAAAAAAAAAAAAAAAAAGGAAAGAAGGAAAAATCCTGGCCGAAATTTGACCAGGACTCCTGACCGAAAGCATCCTCCTCGAAAATCCTTCGACCAAGGCACAGCAGGGGCTAATTCGACCAGGATCCTGGTCGAATGGATTCCTGGTCGAAAATTGTATAAAAAAAAAGGAAGAAAAAAAAAAGGAAGAAAAAATCCTGGAAAATTACAAAAAAATAAGGAAATTCCTTAAAATAATTTCTGGAAAATGTTAATATTTTCAGAAATAAGGAATAAATCCAGAAAATTAAAGGATAAATCCCAGAAATTAGGGAAAAAATCCAGAAATTAAGGATAAATCCCAAAAATTAGGGGAAAAATCCAGAAAATTAGGGAAAAATCCAGAAATTAAGGATAAATCCCAGAAAATTAGGGAAAAATCCCAGAAATTAGGGAAAAAATCTAGAAATTAAGGATAAATCCCAGAAAATTAGGGAAAAATTCAGAAATTATGGAAAAATCCCAGAAAATTAGGGAAAAATCCCAGAAAATTAGGATAAATCCCAGAAATTAAGGGAAAAATCCAGAAATTAGGGAAAATCCCAGAAAATTAGGGAAAAATTCCTGGAAATTAAGATAATTTCTGAATAAAAGGAAGAATCATTGTAAATGTGTAGGTCGCTCCACACTTTACGCAAAAACGAAACCCTGAAAGGCAACGAATAGATTTAACTTCTGCGAAACCTAATCAATGTTTCCCAAAAGTTGGGGGGCAAATGATAGGGATAAATAAGTCCTGATTTTATAATTAATGGGCTGATAGGCCCAATAAGAAGATGTATGATATTCAGACCAAAAAGGTTAAGCCTGATGGACCAGATCAGGTCTGATGGAATAAAAGAGGCCCAAAAGCCCTGATTATTAATTAATTTCGTAATTAATTAATAAGGGAAAAATCAGCTATTGAGAAGAGTCCTGATAAGGATATAAATCCTTATAGATTATCCTCAAGGGGACCTAAAAGGATAAGGAATCAGTTTCCTACTATCTAGGACTCCAAAGTCCATTCTAATTATGAGACTTGCCCACCAGGTCTCCTATACCAAGTCCAATTCAAGGACTCCCAACATCTATATAAGGGGTCTCACCCCACAAATCAGAACTACGTTTTTTTTGACTTGATCCTTGGCAATCAGCAAGGTACGTAGGCATCTTGTTAAGGCAGATTGAGTCACGAAACACAAGAGCAGTCAAATCGAGCCTTGAAGCTCACGTTCCTTAGTACTAAATACAGCAATTATATATATATTAGTTTTTTATCCATAACAATTCTCATTAATAATTAAAATACCTTTTAATTATTAATCCTTTTTCTAAACACTTTAGAAATAATTCTCTCTCTTGATTTAATTTCCCAAAAATTAAATCCTTAATTAATAATATTAAGAACTTTTCTTAATTAATTTATAATCAATTAAATCTCATTTAATCAATTATCAAATTTTCCAATTAATTATTTATTTTACAAATAAATAATTATTTAGCCATTATTAATTAATTCCTCCACCATTAAATCATTCTCTTTTTATGGTGTGACCCTGTAGGTTCAATATTAAGCCGGTAGTAGAAATAAATAATAATAAAACTATTTTATCATTATTTATATAAATTCTCTAATTTATTAAATATGATTAATTAATTAATCACATTTATTCTACATCGTGAGGGATACTTCTCAGCATATCGCGACTATCCGGATAATATGAATTCACTGCTTAGAATACCAAGAACCTATTCAGTGAATAGTTACCGTACAATAAACTCCTTCTACCCTACAATGTCCCGATTAAATACAAGGCATGGATCTTGTGTCAAGCCTATCTAATTCAATCACTTGCTTACCATTTACTATGCGTAGTTCTATGCAAATTAGAAACTCCTTTCTAATTTCATTTACTCTGGCCAGAGATTCCTAAACTAGCATAAGTGGATCAGCCTTGAACATTCGCTTCCTTCACTGGAAGAGGTAGATCCTTTATTGATCATACACTATCTTCGTGTACAAATTCCTATACCTAGAAGAGCCCTAATAATTGTCCCTGGAGACTAAGAACTAAACCAAAGCATAGTTCAGTGTACACAAGATGACTATGATGACCTCAAGTCTAAGGATACTTGTACAACTATCACTATATGAACAACTGTTGACACGTGAGTGAACTCCATCAATTGTTCAGCTGTGCGAGTCATGTTCAGTGAACTTATTCTATAATAAGCACCTACATACTAACTATAGTGTCACCACACAAATGTCTATGAGAACAGACATCCTTCATAATGAAGCAAGCATAGTATGTACCGATCTTTGCGGATTATTAATTACCAGTTAGTAATCTTATGACCAGGAACTATTTAAGTTTAGAGTTATCATCTTTTTAGGTCTCACTATTATGATCTCATCATAATCCATAAAAAGCTTTACTCTAAACTATGGTATATCTTATTTAAACACTTAAATAGATAAAGCCCGTAATAAAAACAAAACAAGTCTTTATTAATATCAATGAAATCAAAACAGATTACATAAAAGTTATTCCTAAATCCTAATACATGATTGGACTTAGGACATATTCCTTTCAATCTCCCACTTATACTAAAGCCAATCACTCTAGTATCTAATACCCATCTTGTCTTTATGCCGATCAAAGTGACTTTCAGAAAGTAGCTTTGTGAGTGGGTCTGCTATGTTGTTATGTGTGTCAACTCTATTTCAATACAATATAAGAAATGTTACCGCGCTCCCACTAACCCTTTTGTAGACACATGGTTTATCTTCAGTTTTTGATAAAATCAAACTCTTTGATTGTCTCATTAAAACGAATGTTCCATCTTTCGAGAAGCTTGCTTTAAACCACATATGGTTCGCAGTAGCTTACACACTAGGCTTTCATTTCCCTTGGAAAGAAAACCATCTGGCTATATGCCAGATCTCATAGTCGTAGTAAGCAACAATCGCAAGCAAAATCCGAACTGATTTTAACAGGGCTACAGGTAAAAGGTTTTATCAAAGTCAATCCATTGCCTTTGTTTGAATCCTTTTCCCACAAGCCTGGCCTTATAGGTCTCCACCTGGCCATCTGCTATAATCTATCTTTTGTATACCGTATACATAGATTCCATTCTGGATTTCATGGCACTATGCCATTTCTCTGAGTCAACACTACTCATAGCCTCATTATAGGTCACAGGGTCGTCATCATTAATGATCGACAACTCATTGTCATTCTCAATGACAAGGCCATATTACCTCTCAGGTTGGCGAGACACTCTCCCTGACCTATGAATGGGCTGTTCCACAAAAGGTTGTTCAGTCAGAACAAGTGTTTCCACTTGATCCGTAGTAGTTTGTGCTTCTTGAACTTCATCAAGTTCAATTTTGCTCCCACTGTTTCCTTCAAGAATAAACTCCTTTTCCAAGAAGGTAGCATGTCTGGATACAAACACCCGATGATCGGTGTAAAAGTAATACCCTAAAGTCTCTTTAGGATATCCCACAAAACTACATTTTACGGATCGATATTCCAGCTTATTTGGGTCAACTTACTTGACATAAGCTGGACATCCCCAAATCTTAACGTGTTTAAGACTCGGTTTCCTTTCTTTCCATATCTCATACGGAGTTTGAGGAACAGATTTGGAAAGCACCTTATTTAGTAAATATGCTGAGGTTTCCAATGCATAACCCCATAGGAATACTGGAAGATTTGCATAGCTCATCATGGACCGAACTATGTCTAACAAAGTTCGATTTCTCCTTTCAGATACTAATCTGGAGGAGTCCACTGGGAGACTATACCATTTACTTTGAGATAATCTAGAAACACTCCATTAAAGTATTCACCACCTCGATCTAATCGAAGAATTATTATACTATGTTTGGTTTGTTTCTCCACTTCATACTTATACTCTTTGAACTTTTCAAAGGCTTCAGACTTGTGTTTCATCAAACACATATCCGAATCTAGATCTATCATCTATGAAAGTAATGAAGTATGAAAATCCACCCATGGCTTGCTAGACATTGGTCCACATACATCTGTGTGTACCATTCCTAGCAAATTTGCAGCCCTCTCTCCATGTCTACTAAATGGAGACTATAGTGCCACTATAAAGTGAGATTTTCATCATCCCTTTTCTTTTATTAGTTTGTTCAATCTGAAGTAAATTATGTCACATTTACACAGACCATTATTTAAAGTACCACGTCCATAAAGAATATTATCTCTAAGAATAGAACATTCATTATTCTCAATAATAAATGAAAATCCAGCCAAGTCTAACATGGGAATAATATTCCTCACAATCGAGGGAACAAAATAACACTTATTTAAAACAATAGTCTTGCCCGTAGGCATATATAAATGAAATGATTCTACATCTTCAGCAACAACTCTTGCTCCATTTCCCATCAGTAGAATCACCTTCTCTTCCTCAAGAGTCCTACTTCTCCTTGGTCCCTGCAACAAATTGCAGATTTGAGAACCACATGCGGTATCTAATACCCAAGTAGAAATTTGATTTAATGACATATTCACTTCTATCATGAACATACCTGAATCAGAAGCGGTAGTCTCACTACCCTTCTTCTTCTTCAATTCTGCAAGGTAAACCTTGCAGTTACTCTTCCAGTGCCCCACCTTGTTACAGTGAAAGCAAACAACTTTGCTCTTGGGGTCTTCAGCTTTTGGTGGAATCGGCATTTTCTCACCTACTTTCTTCTTCTTGGAAGAGTTCCTCTTCCTTTTCTTAGGATTGGAACCTTCACCAATTAGAAGAACAGAACTCTTCTTAGGGGGAAAATTCGATTCCGCAGTCTTCAACATGTTGTGGAGTTCAGGCAGGCTGACATCCAACTTATTCATGTGAAAGTTCACAACAAACTGCGAGAACGAACTCGGAAGCGATTGCAAGACCAAGTCTTGGCCCAGCTCCCCATCCATGGCAAAACCAAGTTGTCCAAGACGTTCAATCAAATTGATCATCTTAAGTACATGGTCATTCACGGATGATCCCTCAGACATCCTACAACCGAACAACTCCTTCGATATCTCATATCGAGCTGTCCTCCCCGCCACATCATACAACTCTTGTAGATGCATGAGGATAGTGTGAACATCCATATGCTCATATTGCTTCTGTAGCTCAATGTTCATGGAAGCTAGCATGATGCATTGAGCAACATTTGCATCATCTATCCACTTACGATACACAACATGTTCATCATTATGCGCATCACTAGCAGGTTCAGTAGGCTTAGGTGAGTCAATCACGTATTCCAGCTTCTCAATCCTGAGAACAATTCTCAAGTTTCGAAGCCAGTCAGCATAATTAGGACCAGTCAATTTGTGAGCATCTAGTATGCTCCTGAGTGATAGTGCAGAAGACATAATGTATATTGTAAACCTATAAATGATAAACACATAACAACACTTAGCAAATATTCGATTTCATTTCAAAACACTATATGAATCGGGTTTTTATTCATAAGTGGCTCCCACTAGTTTACCTAATTTATTCAACCCCCTACGTGAAAAATTAAGCATTCATAATGCTAGTCGGAATAGGGATCCTACATTCCATTACACAACCCCGGTTGTGGCACGAAACGCCATGTAATGTTCAATAGGCAGACAACTCTTATCAATTACATCTAATGTTATTCCCTAATCAAACTTTAGCCTCTTGAATAATTGAGTCACGGCTGTGACACGACAAACTCAATATTCTAAGTCAAGTCTAACCCAACATTCCATACAATTAAATCAGTCCCCAAAGGCCCACGGCTGTGGCACGTAACGACCTTTAGATTCTTATTCAATGTACACATCTCTATGTAATAGACAAGTATTTCTTATTTCGAAATCAAAGCCCTCGGCTGTGGCACGAAACGACAATGATTCAAAAATAAGAACTACTTTCTACCATGTTGGAAGGCTATGACCGACACAAGCCCGTTGTATCATTGGCCAATTACTACTTGATATTATTTAATTTTAGAGGGATTATATTACGTTACAATCATAATCATATTATAAAGAAATTCTTCCTTTTAAATTAAATATTTCAAATCAATAATCAATAATCAGATGATTCCCAGATCGGGTGGAGCATTGTCAAGAGGCGTCACTTAATAACCCTTTCTTACAGATAGAAATCTGTTGTTGACAGAATCATCCTTTCTTTCATATCGAAAATTCATATTCAATTACGTGTTTCATAAACACAAGAATCTCATGATTGTATTCATAATATTGTTCTTAAGGTTATGAAACAATTTCACTATACTAGGTTGTCTAACAAACGCCTTATGTTTATTTAAGTTCACCTAAATCTATCATCACATGATAAACTAAGTATATATCACATATATAAACATGAATAAACATCAATGTAGGCATGTTACATCATCTAGCATATAGGTCTAAGCATTATACATCTCTATGTATCACATGAAGCATTTAAAAGCAACTAAAATAGTTAAAAATAGCTTTAAAACACTTCATGGAAATATAAACAGTTTAAAAGTTTTATATAAACTAAAATTGATAACTCCATTAGATCCGTCTCGAAAAAACAAATCCAACGGTATATTGCACGCCTAAAACGGAGTTACGAAACTCCCAGAAAATCAATTTTAAAATCAACAGAGGGGCTGTAACGCATTACAGGAACGCGTTACAGGACCTGTAACGCATTCCGGTGATGCGTTACACCCCTTTTAAGCCATTAAAGGGTGTAACGTATTTCGTGAATGCGCCACAGATGTGTAACGCATTCCCGGAATGCGTTACACCCCTATTTTTTTTTTTGTTTTCTTTCAGCAACCGCCACTTTTCCTTGGTTTGCGCACCTGACAACTCTGATTCTTCTCTGTCCTTTTCTGTACTTTACCCGTGCAGCACAGAAGCAACAGCAGTATACAGACAATACAAAACATATATATATACTATATATACATATATTTATACTTATTTAATTATGAATTTTAATTACAAGAACTTCAAAAATTCATAATAAAAAATCTATACATCCTAAAATTATGAAAAAAATACCCAGACGATCTACAACACTTGTAGAACCCAGATCAACATTCAAAATTATCCTGAGAAACGATTTCTCATCAGACAAAATTAATCCATGATATAACTTGTAAAAATCATAATTAATTCAT
Source organism: Apium graveolens (assembly GCF_009905375.1). Lineage (NCBI taxonomy): Eukaryota > Viridiplantae > Streptophyta > Magnoliopsida > Apiales > Apiaceae > Apium > Apium graveolens. The sequence continues at coordinate 59,363,282 of NC_133649.1, forward strand.
ACAAGCACATAAAATTCTGAAATTTTTACCACAGATCTATATGCATACAACCTATGCTCTGATACCTTTGTTGGATTTTAATCGCAGCGGGGGCATGGCAAAACACTTTTACACATATAAAATCCGAATATAAGCATATAAATCGTGAATAAAAATTCGAGGGATCGAATCTAACCTTTTTAAAATAATTCGGAGACAACGATCAGAGATCCTTAGCAGTTGCTCCTCAAGTGTGAAGCACTCCACCGGTATCCACCAAGAAAACGATGTTAAGGAGGAGGAAGGAGGTGGAGAGAATTGGGTTTTTCAAACTTTTTGGGTTTCCGGGTTCGATGGGGTTAGAATAAAATAGGGTCTATAATAGTGTATTTATAGGCAAAATTTTCAGCTGAAATTTTTCCATAAATAATATTATTATTATCCCATTTATTATTCTCAATAATAATTAAAACACCTTTTAATTATTAATCCTTTTTCTAAACACTTTAGAAATAATTCTCTCTCTTGATTTAATTTCCCAAAAATTAAATCCTTAATTAATAATATTAAGAACTTTTCTTAATTAATTTATAATCAATTAAATCTCATTTAATCAATTATCAAATTTGCCAATTAATTATTTATTTCACAAATAAATAATTATTTAGCCATTATTAATTAATTCTTCCACCATTAAATCATCCTCTTTTTATGGTGTGACCTTGTAGGTTCAATATTAAGCCAGGTAGTAGAAATAAATAATAATAAAACTATTTTATCATTATTTATATAAATTCTCTAATTTATTAAATATGATTAATTAATTAATCACATTTATTCTACATCGTGAGGGATACTTCTCAGCATATCGCGACTATCCGGATAATATGAATTCACTGCTTAGAATACCAAGAACCTATTTAGTGAATAGTTACCGTACAATAAACTCCTTCTACCCTACAATGTCCCGATTAAATACAAGGCATGGATCTCGTGTCAAGCCTATCTAATTCAATCACTTGCTTACCATTTACTATGCGTAGTTCTATGCAAATTAGAAACTCCTTTCTAATTTCATTTACTCTGGCCAGAGATTCCTAAACTAGCATAAGTGGATCAGCCTTGAACATTCGCTTCCTTCACTGGAAGGGGTAGATCCTTTATTGATCATACACTATCTTCGTGTACAAATTCCTATACCCTAGAAGAGCCCTAATAATTGTCCCTGGAGACTAAGAACTAAACCAAAGCATAGTTCAGTGTACACAAGATGACTATGATGACCTCAAGTCTAAGGATACTTGTACAACTATCACTATGTGAACAACTGCTGACACGTGAGTGAACTCCATCAGTTGTTCAGCTGTGCGAGTCATGTTCAGTGAACTTATTCTATAATAAGCACCTACATACTAGCTATAGTGTCACCACACAAATGTCTATGAGAACAGACATCCTTCATAATGAAGCAAGCATAGTATGTACCGATCTTTGCGGATTATTAATTACCAGTTTGTAATCCTATGACCAGGAACTATTTAAGTTTAGAGTTATCATCTTTTTAGGTCTCACTATTATGATCTCATCATAATCCATAAAAAGCTTTACTCTAAACTATGGTATATCTTATTTAAACACTTAAATAGATAAAGCCCGTAATAAAAACAAAATAAGTCTTTATTAATATCAATGAAATCAAAACAGATTACATAAAAGTTATTCCTAAATCCTAATACATGATTGGACTTAGGACATATTCCTTTTATATAGCAGCACTTTGCAATCTGGAAGTCTCCCCACTTAGAATCGAATTAGAATCAGGATTCATATTTTTCGCTACCGGCGCGACTGCGCGCTATCACAGCGCGGGCGCGCGCTATCACAGCGCGGGCGCGCTGCCTTTCTGGAATCCTGGCACGGCCGCAGGCTATCATAGTGCGGGCGCGCCATCCTTCTGGGAAAAACTCAGATTTCATCTTTTTTCTTGCTGCTTCGAGCCGGCTTTCCACGAGCTTTTTTTCCAACAACACCTTGACACTAAATTAGCACCAAAACAATGCTAATTCACCTGATCCACAGATTAATGCCTGAAATACAAAAATACTAGAAAACACGTTAAAACACTTAACAACTTGAGTACAAATGCATCAATTCAAAACTTATTAGAGCATTATAAAGTGTCATAAATGCCACTCAATATACCCCCAAACTTGAATCGATGCTTGTCCTCAAGCATAAACAGACTCAAAGAACAAGAAAATAAAAATACATGAATGCAACTAATATGAATGCAACAATCCCCATAGAATAACTAAACCAATCGACAAGCAATACCTCAGCAAATGCAGTTATTCGCATAAAGATCAGTCAAACCTCACAAATCAAATTACAAACTAGAGACGTGCGTGTGTGCAGATGCTTACAGATATACCATCGCAACTAGATCAACAATCATGACTCACTACTTATCAAGACAATCACAAGTTTATAAACAGAATAAAAGCTAGACTCAAAATAATTTATAACGCTTCAATTTTTATATCGGAGATTTATATGGATTCATGCTTTTATTCAAAATAAAACAAACACATATGCTTATTTGATCGTGCAATGAGTGAGGTCCACAAAAGACTTATACAATAGTACCCATATAGCGAGCGTTAGGTTAGCGGATCCCAGACTATAAAAGCCTTAGGTCACTAGGCACAAAGTCCCCTAAGAACTTAATAACTCGAGTACTAAAGAGCCCACTCAGTGATCAATTATACATAACACTTATTCTTTTCTTTTTTTCTATTTTTTTTCAACGAATTTCTGAATGAGTGCATTTCGCTCCATCTCATTCATCCCTAGACTACTCATATAAATATGAGCTGGCTACTAGGCATTTGACACCTAGCCACACAACTAGAAATGAAATCCAATTTTCTCCAATTTTTTAAATATCCATGTCTTTTATTATTAAGAGAATATCCTAAATTCTAAATATAAACAAGTGATTAAACCTCGATAAACCAACAAACCATGACTAAGATCTAGCACTCTAGCAACCTATAAGACTTAGTGAAATACAAGTGTCTCTAGCATGCAAATCAACTTAATACGACTTAACATCTCTAAACACGATATCACTACACTAGCATCAATATCACAAGTCAATCAGAAAATCATCTAAGGGACCATGTTATAATGCAAATGCACGAAAACTATATGAACATAATAACATAAAATTATCAAAATATAAAAAAACTATATAGAAAAATATGCAAACTATATGAACTAAACTATCATGAATATGCAAACTATATGAGACTCACAAAAAAAAAAATATTCCTTCATCTACTACCCCCAAACTTAAAATATTCACTATCCTCGGTGAAGGTAATAGTAAGGAATTCAGGCATACCTAATCAGAATCAGGCTCCTCGCCCTTAACGGGTGGAGTGTCGAGTGTGTCCGGAGGTGGATACACGGAATCCTCACCAAAAATTGGCCACTGGATATCAACACTGGTGGCTCTGAAAGCTGTCCCAAGTGCCTGGGTGAGATCACGTGTTAACCTGCTATAAATATCATGCATCACATCCATCCTCCATGCCAGACGCCTGTACTGCATCATGCTCATTCCAGCTCCCATATCAGCTCCTTCCTCCTCCTCATGCACCTGTTGGATGGCCCTGCCTCATCTCCTAGCTGAGATCTCCATGTAGTCCTGCTCGCCTGAGTGGCCCCAGCAGCTGGCCTCCCACCAGGTAGGTGGTCAAAAGTATAACCAAGCCCCTTCAGATCGGGCTTGCCTGCAACTGCTCGTATGCGGGCCAATGAACACCAACTGCCACTGCACAGATTCGTCACCATGAACGTATATGGAATAGACCCTGTAGTACTCCCCCTCAAGAACTTCATCCCCTGATAAATCACCATCCCCAAATCTATATAATCGCCCTGAAGAATGCCCCATAACAACCGTGCACGCTCCACAGTAATCTCATACACATGTAAAGATGGCATGATGTTAGCACATATAAAAGCGTTCCATGCACGGGCAAACCTGTTCATTCTGGAAGTCGGGAACGTAGAATACTCGATCGTGCCTCTCTTGATCTTCCAGTGAGTATCGGGCTGGCACAGAGTAGCAATAATAAGATCCAGATCAAAGTTCTCTGGAGTCTTTTCGTTCCAGGTATCCTGCTCGGGCTTCCTCGCGGGCTGCTCAATCACAGTTCTGATAGCCTCTGCACTATACTCCACCGTCCTCCCTCGAACCACCGTGAATCCATTCTTCTCGGCCTTGGCATTCGCATAGAACTCGTGAACAACACTCATGGGAACAACAACGAGTGCCTCACAAATAGGAACCCAGCCCATCTCAAGAATCATCTCCAACAGCTGACCATCCTTCCCTGATGGCTGAAAACCTCGTTCCTTGATGATTGGCTTTGAAAGAAGCCTAGTATACTGTGAAATCAGTATACTTGGAAAATAGGAACCCGCGGGCGCGCCAAAGGGCGCGCCATATTTTTGTGAAATCAGCACGGGCGTGCGCTAGGACAGCGCGGGCGCGCCAAGCTTCTGAAGTAAGCCCTGATTTTTTTTCTTTTTCTGATTTTTTTTATGTTTTTCTCTTTTCTTCTTGCTTCCTCTACCTACTAATGTACAACATACTTGGGTTGCCTCCCAAGAAGTGCTTTTTTTACGTCACTAGCTCGACGTAGAACCTTGAGCTCAAACGGACAATAGAACAACACTAACCAACTCACGGTTTGCCGTGTCACCATAATAATACTTCAACCTCTGACCATTTACCTTGAATGCTTGGCCCAGATCATTCTTAAAAATTTCCACCACTCCATGTGGAAACACAGTTTTGACAATAAACGACCCTGACCATCTTGACTTCAACTTTCCAGGAAAAAGACGGAGATGAGAGTTGAACAATAGAATTTTTGCCCCGACACAAATGATTTGAGCACTAGACCCCGATCGTGCCACCTCTTGACCTTCTCCTTATACATTTTGTTGTTCTCATACGCTTGAAGTCGAAACTCATCGAGTTCATTCAATTGAAGCATCCTCTTCTTTACAGCCGCATCCAAGTCTAGATTCAACTTCTTCAAAGCCCAGTATGCCTTATGCTCGAGCTCCACAGGCAAATGACACCCCTTACCATAAACCAAGTGAAACGGCGATATTCCCAATGGAGTCTTATATGCTATTCTATAAGCCCAAACAGCTTCATCAAGCTTCAAAGACCAATCTTTCCTCGATGGACGTACGACTTTCTCTAAAATGCGCTTGATCTGTTAGATACCTCAGCTTGACCATTAGTTTGAGGATGATAAGCCGTAGTAATGCGATGATTCACATGATACCTTTTTATTATAGTAGTGAACTTACGATTACAAAAATGCGACCCCTTATCACTAATCATGACTCTTGGAGTTCCAAACCTTATGAATATTTGCTTGTGAAGAAAATTAAGCACCACTTTCGCATCGTTCGTTGGTAACGCCTTAACTTCAACCCATTTTGACACGTAATCAACCGCCAACAAGATATACTGATTGTTACAAGATGAGACAAATGGCCCCATGAAGTCAATTCCCCATACATCAAAGACCTCGACCTCGAGAAGCACATTAAAAGGCATCTCATCCCTCTTAGACATATTACCAACTACGTTGACATCGATCACATTTCAAAATGAACTGATGAGCATCTTTAAATAATGTCGGCCAAAAAAAACCTGCTTGAAGAACACGAACTCCTGTCTTTTCTCCATCATAATGTCCTCCATAAGCCGTTAAGTGGAAATCTCGCAAGATCCCCGTTTTGCTGTAAGGAATACATCTCCTGATGATTTGGTCAGCTCCTTGGCAAAAAAAATGGCTCATCCTATATATACCACTTCACTTCATGTAGAAACTTCTTTCTTTGAGCATAAGACAATTCGGGAGGCATGATATTACTCACAATGTAGTTCACAATGTCTGCAAACCACGGTTCTTCTTCTTGCACTCCAAACAGCTACTCGTCGGGAAAAGACTCATTTATCAATGTCTTATCCAATGAAGTAGCATTAGGATTTTCAGTTCCTTTTCTTTCCTTGATCTTTAGTTCAAATTCTTGAAGCAAAAGAACCCATCTAATCAATCTAGGCTTCAAGTCCTTTTTTGAGATGAGATATCGAATTGCAGCGTGATCAGTGAAAACTATCACCTTAGTCCCAAGTAGATAAGATCGAAATTTCTCAAAATCATAGACAATAGCCAAAAGCTCTTTCTCCATAGTAGTATAATTCAGTTGAGCACCATTTAGGGTCTTACTAGCGTAGTAGACCACATGGAATATGTTGTTCTTCCTTTGCCTAAGAACTCCTCCTAACTGCATAGTCGCTTGCATCACACATCATCTCAAAAGGTTCATTCCAATCAGGCGCAGTTATGACCAGTGTCGTGATTAAACTCTTCTTTAATGTCTCAAAAGCTACAAGGCACTCGTCATCAAACTTGAAAGGGACATCTTTTTCTAGCAAACTGTACAATGGCTTCGAAATTTTCGAGAAGTCTTTGATGAAATGCCTATAGAAACCCGCATGACCAAGAAAACTGTGAATTCCCTTAACAGAAATAGGTGGAGGAAGATTCTCAATGACCCACACCTTGGACTTATCCACCTCAAGACCCTTACTAGAAACCTTGTGTGTAACATCCCAAATCTGGGGTCAAGATTTGGTGTCACGAAATAATCTTTACATAAAATAAAAAAATATTCAATTAACCCCCTTGAATCCGGATCGTTTACAGGTTATGGTATGAAACAAGAATCTAACCTTCTACAATTCACAACAACTACAATACAAGTATAAATACCTTTATGCTAATGCTCTTATCTTATTTTTCCAACATCTTTATCCTCTCGCAGCAGCGATTTCTCTAACTTCTTTATCCTTAAATATAGGGTAATTTCTGAAAATTTGGGCAGCACTTCCCCTATACCCTCGACTACCAGTCGGACTCAAGTCGACACCATCAATCAATCAAGGCATCCAAAATCATATCCATCCACTTCCATCAACCAAATTCATCAATTCACATAACTGAATACATCACGCTATCATCATATGTACTATTAATATAACATATATCGTTTAATTGGAATAGGGTCTTAAACCAACAATGATTAATATAACCATACCTTTCTCAGTTCTTTCGGGATATTACAAGATATTATTGGTGAACTTAAAATTTATCTTATTGTTTCTCAACATTTTATTTCACGAGTATTTTAGCTTATTTCTTGTCATTACTAATTGTGTATAATCACTTTTAAAATTTTACCATGTCCTTCCGCTAACCACATCGATCCTTTATTGTTGATGATACACACTTAATTCTGTTAACTAATATATTTATCTTCTAATAACCACACATGATCTACATTACCGCCATCATTTGGTGGAAACTCAATTGTCTGATCATTATTCCTTAAAAGGTTCCACAGTCGAGTCACCCTTGCCCTATCTCCATTTATGTTCCTGTATCAAACTTTCATCACTGGTCCGGTTATGTGTATTAAATCCACCATAACTTATTTACTCAAGTTAGGGAACTTCACAATTTCTTGAAGAACACGTTCAAAATTCGATTTAAGATTTCTTCTATCTTGAATCTTCACGACAAATATCTTCCCGCGACGAGGGATGCTTCACGTATTAATTGCGTGTGTAAGTCATTGTTCAGAATTCCTTTAATCTTCGATTGTCGTCCCGACACTTGTTTGCTTTGTCTGATGTACACAATTTTACTTTCTTATTTTATAATTAATTCATTTATTATGGTTTACTAACGACTCATTTCTCATCGAAATCTCCTAATTTGCAGTGCAGTGCGTTAACGCATTCTACCGTACTGGTGAGATTACCGTAACAAGAACAATTGTTTACTTGATGTCTTCACCACTGACCGCATTGTCGATGTATCTATTTTTCTTTGTTTACAGATGTCCACCATTAATTGGTTTGCAGTCATATCTATGTTCGTTACGAAACTTTACCTGTCACACGGGACTATTCAATATCTTTTGTAATTGTCAAAGAACAGACTATATGTAAGAGGAGAGTTTGTGAATAGGATTTTGATTATAAAACTGAATAAGGAATAACAATGACAACAAACAGTTGGAAGAATTTATAAGTCAATAAATTGAAGAAAAAGAATGAGTGAAGATTTAGAAGTGAATGAGACAACCATATTTGTACGCAAGATGGCCAGTCTTTCATACTATATGACATACAACACATGATTAGGTGGCGTCCCACCCGACTCTTCATCATTTCGATAAAGCATCACATCACCACACTGTTTGTCTCAATCAAGAAGCAATATTTAGAGAAGAGAAATAATTTGGAAGGAGTATAATAAATTTTCTTTCGTTTTTGCCTCATATAATTTATCTCTACATGGAGCTCGCACGTATTCAAGAATCAAGAAGAATACATGCTATCGTATTTGTAAAAGAATAACATTGTAGGTCACCATTGGTTACCGTCCACGCTTCATTTACGTATGCCCTCAGGAAGTATTCGAATGGAAGATTCACAGCTTCGGTCACATTACAACTTCGGAATATCGTCTGGAATTACCTCCTCGCTAAATGTTTTAATGATTTGATCATAATCGCGTTCTCACGAAATTTATAATTACTGCTTCCATTTTCATCTATGCCGTGTAAATAAACCATCGATCACGCAACGCCTCAATTTCATTGATAGAAACATGATTCTTCTCCAATCATCTAGAAGATTCTTTCCTTTTCTTCAATCATCCACTATCCGTTTCGAATTACAAGTCTCGTTAAATTTTAATAATTTCATGAATTGGGTAATTAATGTTTAACACGTTGATTCAATTATATTATCAAAAAAAATTTATGTTCAGTTTTTCATGAAAAACTTTAAACTTTCTTCTTACTAGCGGGTCTACTTAGTCCTCCAGATTAACAATACTAAGTCTAATTTCATTCCTCTTTTTAGGTCATTTTCTGTTCATAATAACAAGAACATAAATAGTAATTCGACAACCAATTTGTAAAACTCATTTTATGCAAAAATTATCTGAAAGTTGATTAAGAAAATCTTTTCCGAAATCTCATTTTAAAGTTTTGGAAATCAAATATCTGGTCGTCATTACTATATAAGTTACTTGCTATTTTTATGATTTACCAATAAAATGTCTAATTAAAAGAATGCCCATATAAGGGTCTCTCCACTTTGGTACCTCTTCCACTTTTCCTTGGATTCTGCTCGCACTTATTAGTCGACGAAACTTCATTTATGTTGTATATCATTTTATTCGCAATTCTACCGTAATGCTGACATCTGGTACTATCTTTGACATTTTGGTCATCATCTGTGACGTTATGCTTGCAACCACGCATGTGATTCGACGTTCTTTCTGTAGATAAAGTCGCACCTTCTTACTAGTCTTACCTACACCTAGTAAGGTAGACATCATTCCTCGCGCAGCGCCCGGTATGTGATAAGAATCCTCTCGCAACGGTGGTGCCTGCGAAACGTGCAACGTTGGTTCTTCATCAGCTTCCATCAACTTGTTGCCCCCGACTTAGAGCTCGTCCAACTACCTAATTCTAAGTTAAATCGTACCAATACTCACCTAACCTCCCTTACACAAGTTCTCACACGAATCAATCGCATTTTCCTCAAAACCGCATGAAACGTAGGGTAACATACCCAGTCTCCGTCGATCTGTCGATTCCTCATTACTGTAGGATCGGAGAACTCAATATACTTATAGCGTTACGATATTCGCCTTACACTTTCCTCCACAATCCTATCTTATTAATCCCATATCGAATCTACTAACCCTAATTCGCACTCAATTCGAACTTAAAATGAGTATGCCTAGGTCTTTCCTATCTCATATGACCTTTTATTCTTATCCTACTCTCACCTATTCTTATTTCAGTGACCAATAACCTGTAGCTCTGATGCCAACTTGTAACAACCCAAATCTGGGGTCAAGAATTGGTGTCACGAAACAATCTTTACATAAAATAAAAGAATATTCAATCAACCTCTTGAATCCGGATCGTTTACAGGTTATGGTATGAAACAAGAATCTAACCTTATACAACTCACAACAATTACAATACAAGTTTAAATACCTTTATGCTAACATCTTTGTCATATCTTTCTAACATCTTCGTCCTCTCGCAGCGGAGATCTCTTTAACTTCTGCTGTCTAACGAAATCTATTCACTTTTATCTTTATCTGCTTCTGGAAGAAATAAGAATTTACAAAGCAAGAGTGAGCCAAAAAATGCCCAGCAAGGATATAAATTGAGTTTCAAGCATTAGTATCAAAGGAACATTTCCGGAGAAAATCTTTAAACAATTTTAAACAATTCTATTTATTTGAGTGAGTTGAGCGAATAAACGTTGGCTGTCACCAGCTTTTGATTATAAATCCAAAAGTGACAAGCGATTCCCAGATTCATCTCCTGAATCAGGGTTTTAGTCCAGTTTTGGAATCATAAAACCTTTCGAGAGAGAATGTCGTTAATGGCGATCAACAACAAATTAGACTGGACACTAGTTTGCATCTATATCCTGCTGATCAGTCAGGATATAGTGCAGATCTATACCTACCTATATAGATCCAGTCGGGTCCCCAGGCTCTATGACCCATCTCAAGGCACCAGTCATCACCCGGTCCTTAGGATTAAGTAAAACTTAATCCCACAATATCACTATCCATCCCGTGGAGTATTTTGATGTCAAATCATTTTGAATTCAAAACATCCCAATTTAGGGTTCGCAAATAACCCGAAAGAATGGGTATTTGCTCAAGAGAGCAATCGAATTATAGGAACGATAATGAAAAGAACATGCATAATAAGAGTAATTGCAGTGAAATGTAAAACATTTAACTATTCCTGAACTTAGAATAGGAACGAAGAAATAATTACAGTATTTTAAAAGAAAAACCAGGAATACTTGCCTCAATAAGCTTTAATCGCTTATTACTAGTTGACTTTGGTTGGATTTGGATGTTCGGCTTTATCGTCAAACTACTATTCCATTCTGGATACGATCCCAACATTCAGGCCCTTCAATTGGAACTTCGTTGATCTCGGCGTCTAATCACTAGATCGTTCCTAGTCCGATGTCGATACTCGGGTTTTCCGTCTAGGACTTACAGGGTCGAAATACCCTAACTCAGATAATCGCTTAAGCTTAACTATCAAATTGCTATCACTTCTACCTATACGGTTTCATATCCCATCTCGTATTTATAGTTATTATCGAAATACACATAGCAATTATGGTTTGCATCTTCAAGGCTCGGTTCGGTATTTATTTTCGGAAAATACGTATACTCGTCGTTTTGAAAAATAGGGCAATCGATTATTTATAAATTATTTTGTCTCAATCACACTTAAGTTCATATAATATAATTATATATGGTTATTCGACTTCTCCGATAATTGCAGGTTACACTCCCGTATTTTCAGAATCAATTTCCCAAAAATCGGGTAGCGTCTCCTTTCGTTTATCGGCCTACCCGTCACAATCAAATCGACGGTCAAAACACAACAATCACAATACATTTCAGTCCATAATCCAATTCATCAATCTCAACCACCAATACAAATTCAATTATTAATTACGAAACAAAAATGAATAATTAATAAATTAAATTTGTATTGGTGGTTGGAATTGATGAATTGGATTGTGGACTGGAATGTATTGTGATTATTGTGTTTTGACGTCGATTTGATTGCGACGGGTAGGCCGATAAACGAAGAAGACGCTGCCCGATTTTTCGGGAAATTGATTCCGAAAATACGGGAGTGTAACCCGCAATTATCAGAGACGTCGAATAACCATATATAATTATATATTATGAAATTAAATGCGACTGAGACAAAATAATTTATAAATAATCGATTGCCCTGTTTTTCAAAATAACGAGTATACGTATTTTCCGAAAATAAATACCGAACCGAGCCTTGAAGATGCAAACCATAAATTGCTATGTGTATTTCGATAATAACTATAAATATAAGATGTGATATCAAACCGTATGGGTAGAAGTGATAGTAATTTGATGTTAAGCTTAAGCGATTATCTGAGTTAGGGTATTTCGACCATGTAGGTCCTAGACAGAAAACCCGAGTATCGACATTGGACTAGGAACGATCTAGTAATTAGACGCCGAGATCAACAAAGTTCCAATTTAAGGGCCTGAATGTTGGGATCGTATCCAGAATGGAATAGTAGTTTGACGATAAAGTCGAACGTCCAAATCGAACCAAAGTCAACTAGTAATAGCGATTAAAGCTTATTGAGGCAAGTATTCCTGATTTTTCTTTTAAAATACTGTAATTATTTCTTCGTTCCTATTCTAAGTTCAGAATAGTTAAATGTTTTAAATTTCGCTGTAATTACTCTTATTATGCATGTTCTTTTCATTATTGTTCCTAAAATTCGATTGCTCTCTTGAGCAAATACCCATTCTTTTGGGTTATTTGCGAACCCTAAATTGGGATGTTTGAATTCAAAATGATTTGACATCAAAATATTTCACGGGCTGGATAGTGATATTATGGGATTGAGTTTTACTTAATCCTAAGGACCGGGACATGACCGGTGCCTTGAGATGGGCCGTAGAGCCTGGGGACCCGACTGGATCTATACATGTAGGTATAGATCTGTACTGTATCCTGACTGATCAGTAGGATATAGATGCAAACTAGTGTCCAGTCTAATTTGTTGTTGATCGCCATTAATGGCATTCTCTCTCGAAAGGTTTTATGATTCCAAAACCGGACAAAACCCTGATTCAGGAGATGAATCTGGGAATCGCTTGTCACTTTTGGATTTATAATCAAAAGCTGGCGACAGCCAACATTATTCGCTCAACTCACTCAAATAAATAGAATTGTTTAAAATTGTTTAAAGATTTTGTCCGGAAATGTTCCTTTGATACTAATGCTTGAAACTCAATTTATATACTTGCTGGGCATTTTTGGCTCACTCTTGCTTCGTAAATTCTTATTTCTTCTAGAAGCGGATAAAGATAAAAGTGAATAGATTTCGTTAGACAGCAGAAGTTAAAGAGATCTCCGTTGCGAGAGGACGAAGATGTTAGAAAGATATGACAAAGACGTTAGCATAAAGGTATTTAAACTTGTATTATAATTGTTGTGAGTTGTAGAAGGTTAGATTCTTGTTTCATACCATAACCTGTAAATGGTCCGGATTCAAGGGGTTAATTGAATATTCTTTTATTTTATGTAAAGATTATTTCGTGACACCAAATCTTGACCCCGGATTTGGGTTGTTATATTGTGCCCAAGAATAATGCCCTGTCGCACAATAAAGTGACATTTCTCCCAATTGAGAACCGTATTGGTCTCAACACACCTTTTGAGAACATGTCCAAGATTTTGCAAGCATTTATCAAAAGAATCGCCCAAGACTGAGAAGTCGTCCATGAACACCTCCACATTCTGGCCAATCATGTCAGAAAAGATGGTCATCATACATCTCTGAAATGTGGCTGGCGCACCACACAAACCAAAAGATATTTTTCTGAAGGCGAAAGTACCAAATGGACAAGTGAAGGTAGTTTTCTCCTGATCTTCTGGAGCGATACAAATTTGATTATAACCCGAATAACCATTCAGAAGACAATAGTACTCATGATAAGCCAACCTATCGAGCATCTGATCAATGAAGGGCAAAGGAAAGTGATCCTTCCTAGTGGCTTTGTTCAGCTTCCTATAGTCCATGTACAACTCTCCACCCCGTGACTGTTCTAGTAGGAATAAGCTCATTCTTCTCATTTGCTACCACAGTAATTCCACCTTTCTTTGGCACACATTAAACCGGGCTTACCCATGAACTGTCAGAAATAGGGTAGATGATCCCTGCATCTAGAAACTTAAGAATTTCCTTCTTCACTACCTCCTTCATGATTGGATTAAGTCTTCTTTGCTGCTCGACCGTAGGCTTGCTACCTTCCTCTAGCAGAATTTTATGCGTGCAGTAAGAAGGGTTGATTCCCTTGATATCTGCTATAGTCCATCTAATTTCCAATTTGAACTCTCTCAAAATCCTCAAAAGCTTTTCTTCATCACTACCTGAAAGGTCAGATGCAATAATAACAGGCAGAGTAGACGCATCACCTAAAAACGCATACCTCAAATGCTCAGGTAAAGGCTTAAGCTCAAGCGTGGGACCTTCCTTAATAGATGGCTTGAGGCGTTTAGGAGCTTTATTCAATTCCTCTATTCTCAGAAATTCAAAAGGAATATCAATCTTCCTCTTCCAAGGAAAAGCATTCAAATATCGTAATTGTTCTTCACCTTCATCATCTTCACTATCTGAATTTCCCAACAAGGCTTTTTCTAAGGCATCAGGACCTTAGCAATTGATCAAGTTCCGATGTGACCTACCGAATCGACCAACTCTACTTTTAAGCACTCCTCATTATCAGTACAAAATTTCATAGCATTGAACATATTAAATATAACATCTTGATCCAGAACTCGCATTGTGAGCTCACCCTTCTGCACATCTATCAAGGTTCGGCCAGTTGCCAAGAAAGATCTTCCTAAGATTATGGGAATCTTCTTATCCTCCTCGAAATCAAGAATTACGAAATCAGCAGGGAAAATGAGTTTGTCAACCTTGACCAAGACATCCTCCACAATACCTCGCGAATATGTAATAGAACGGTCGGCTAACTGCAAGGTCATTTAAGTCAGTTTGGGATCAGGTAAGTCCAACTGTTTGAAAATTGACAAAGGCATCAGATTGATGCTAGCTTCCAAGTCACATAAGCATCTATCAAAAGACACTTTTCCAATAGTACACGGAATAGTGAAACTTCCTGGTTCTTTAAGCTTCGGAGGCAACTTCGGTTACAATACAATACTGCATTCCTCCATGAGAGTGATAGTCTCTAAATTATCTAGCTTCACTTTCTGAGAGAGAATACCTTTCATAAACTTTACATAACTAGGCATCTGCTCAAGAGCCTCAGCGAAAGGTATATTGATATGAAGTTTCTTGAACACCTCCAGAAACTTCTCAAATTGCTTGTCTAGCTTCTTCTTCTGCAGCCGCTTAGGAAAAGGCGGTGGATGATAGATCTGTTTCTCCCCTGTATTACCCTAAGGAAGAGTGTGCTCAACAGTAGTCTTCCTTGGTTCCACTTCTTCATCCTGCTGCTCTACTTCTTTCTCAGCCCCAGCTTTTTCAGTCAACTCTTGAGTTTGTTCGGGATTCGCAACCTTTCCAGACCTCAAAGTGATTGCCTTTACCTGCTTCTTAGCTCTTTCCTGGCACTTCAGTGTCACTGGGTAGTGTACCAGGCTGACGATTTAGCAAGGCATTGGCAATTTGCCCAATTTGATTTTCCAAGGTCTTTTTAGAAACAGCTTGACTTTTGCACATAAGCTTCAACTCTTCTAATTCAGATTTTTCATTAGCTTGTTGCAGCTGGAATTATTGTCTTGGTGCATACTGCGGTTGCTGAAAACCAGGGGGTTGTACTGCTTAGCTGGATACTGATGATAAGGATGTTGAACCACATTCTGAGTGTTGCTCCAACTGAAATTAGGATGATTGCGGTTGCTGGGATGATAGATGGCGTGCACTAGTTGCTGCGATCGCTGGAAGTTGCTCACAAACTGAGCTGATTCACTAGAAATTATGCACTGATCTGTCTCATGGGCACCAGCACATAGCTAGCAGAAACTGATAATTTGATTAACTCCATAATTAGTCAAAGTGTCCACCTTCATCATCAAAGCCTTAAGTTAGGCAGCTATAGCAGTTGCTGCATCCAACTCCAGAATTCATGTGACTTTTCCCTGAGTCAGCCTCTGAGTAGGATTCTGGTACTCATTAGCAGCCATCAGTTCGATAAGTTCATAAGCTTTATCATAACTTTTAGCCCACAAGGCTCCTCCTGATGCTACATCAAGCATGGGTCTAGAAGTAGCACCCAATCCATTATAGAAACAGTTGATAATCATCCAATCAGGCATGCCATGGTGTGGTCATTTTCTTAGCATCTCCTTATATCGATCCCAAGCCTCACACGGAGATTCTTCTGTTTGCTGAGCAAACTGAGTAAGAGCATTCCTGATTGTAGCAGTCTTCGCCATAGGGAAGAATTTAGTGAGAAACTTTTGAGCAAGATCTTCCCAAGTGGTGATAGACCCTGCTGGTAGAGAATGTAACCAACACTTAGCCTTGTCCCTTAGAGAGAATGGGAAGAGTCGCAACTTGATAGCATCTTCGGTCACATCATTGAACTTGAAAGTATCACAGAGTTTGATGAAATCCCCGATGTGCATGTTTGAGTCTTCAGTAGGAGAACCCCCAAACTGAACTGAGTTCTGTATCATCTGAATCGTGCTTGACTTGATCTCAAAAGTGTTAGCCCTGATAGCTGGTCTGATGATGCTTGATTGAATGTCATTAATCTTAGGCTGAGAATAGTCCATCAAAGCCTTCGTATTTTCTGCTGTGAATGATTGTCTTGTCTAAGGCTGACCGTACCCCCGTTCAGTAAGAATTCCGAAGAAAGACTGTTGGCAGCAGGATCACCCATCTCTACTAAAATTGGTTCTTTAACTTTCTCTTCTTCTTCTACCTTCTTTTCTTCCTCAAAAAATTCCTTACGAACTACCACAACTTCTTCCTCGACTTTATCCAATGTTCTCTTACGAGTACGCGAACACGTATGCATACACCCTCTCTAGAGTACCTGAAATAAGATAAGGAAACTGATAAGTAACAATGTCCGAGTCAATGAACTTTAACGACCACTGATGGAAAATACCTAAACTAATAATTAACACTGCAGTCCCCGACAGCGGTGCCAAAAACTTGTTAGTCGCTAAACATGCGCTAATAATACACACAAGTATACGCATTCGTAAGTAGTATAGAATCTTTTCTAGTTCGTTCCCACAGAGACTGTATTGGTTAACTAATTAATTCACGCACTTAAGCAATAATGTATGGTTATTATTCAATGCTAAGACGATAACAAATTGAGGTTGTTTATAACTAAGAATTAAACTAACAATTATAACTAAGAAAATAAGATCGATTAAATTAATATATATGATAAACATGGGATTCTAACTTCATTAAATACTTCATTCAATAGCCTTATTGTTCTCAACCTTGGCATGCAATGGTGATGACACTAATCAGATAACACGAAACTGATAAACTGCCAACTTTCGTTGCACGAGTACCATACTACCAGTCATCCACAAAAGAGATAGAAGCTGAATAGACACCAATTATATTGAGACCCTATATATCTATAGAATTTGACAACATAACAGTTTAAGCACAAGTAATCTATCTTGATTACACAGGGCAAGTAAGATGATTAAAATCACCTAAGAATCATGCATAACAATACATGAACCTATGCTAGCATGGCAAGTCCTAAATCCTTAAATTCACTATCGCTTCATTAAGAATTAATACACTATCTTATAAGTTCACGACGCTCATAAGACGAATATACACAACCAATACTAGTCTATTAATCAATAACCACATACTAAGGCATCAAAATAATTTAACTAAAGAAATCCATAAATAAATCCTGCTAGAATCCCACAATAACGATTAGCCCATAATCGGACTCATCATCAACGTGGATTCTGATGAAAGCATGATATAACAAACGTAGTCTTTATAACGAATAAATAAAACCAAGTACAAAACAATAGTAAGGTTCACAAGTAAGAAAACTAGCATCCAAATACAACTTAAAACAAAGATTTACAAGTAAAAATATGATCTTCTTCGTCTTCGTTGAATCGTGCTAAAACAGGTCTTCTTATGGCTCTCCTTGTGCTCTGGTATGTCTCTCTCATTAAAATGTTCTTATTTGAATATATATATATATATATATATATATATATAGTAGCCCTTTGCAATTTGGAAGTCTTCCCACTTAGAATCGAATTAGAATCAGGATTCATATTTTTCGCACCGGCGCGGGCGCGTACGAACCAACCAAAATTAGCTTCAATCATTATGTATTGAACCGAAGCAAAAGCGTCTGTAACGGTCGGGCGCGCTGCCTTTCTGGAATCCTGGCACGACCGCGCGCTATCACAGCGCGGGCGCGCCGTCTTTTTACGAAAAACTCAGATTTCATTTTTTTTCTTGTTGCTTCGAGCCAGCTTTCCATGAGCTTTTATTCTAACACCACCTTGACACCAAAATAGTACCAAAACAATGCTAATTCACCTGATCCACAGATTAATGCCTGAAATGCAAAATACTAGAAAACACGTTAAAACACTTAACAACTTGAGTATAAATACATCAATTCAAAGCTTATCAGCGCATTATAAAGTGTCATAAATGCCACTCAATAGTCCATATAAATGTAATCTACCTTCCTTGATTTTACTTACAATAGACTCAACACCTAATGCGCTTCGAAATGCAGAATTTGGTATATGATCCATCATTGTACAACCATATATCCATCGCAACATACGCATATCTGCCGGCTCTAACTGACGTTCTTGGGCATTCTGATAAGTGGAATTTATATCTACTTGGAACGCTTCATTACAAGCTTAAGTTGGTGTTTTGGACTCAAGTTGTTGGTATTTTTGATATATTTTTGTGTTATAGTATTTTAGGCACCGGTTAGAAAAAGAAAGGATCTTTTCAAGGAAATATGCTGAAAAGAGCTAATAATTGGAAGCCTAGGACATTCTCAAGTTGAATAGAATATTGTTAGCTTCGCGTGGGCAGTTGAATCGCCTAATTCTGATGAGCAGAACTCAAGATACGGCCAAAAGAAGATACTACTAGAAAAGTCCAGAAGTCAGGCGCGGTCGCCCCCAAAACCAGCACGACCGCCCCGCCTTTCTGCCAAAAAACCAGCGCGCCCGTGCTGATTTGAGCGCGGCCGCCTCGCCCTTTTTGCCCCAGAATCCTGATTTTAGTAGAATTTGATGATTTTGAGGATCCAGGTCCACTAGGGGCTTATATATACCAATAAAAAGACGTTTTTAACAACAAGGAGCGGGGGGAGAGCAATAAGAAGACCTAGAGAGCATGAGACGGCTACGGAGAAGAAGACTTTTGTTTTTTTAGTATAGTTGATACTTGGATGCTTGTTTTCGATTTGTCTTTGAACCCTAGTACTCTTATATTGTTTATTTTCATGCTTTCATTGAAATCCCATGGTTACGATGAGTTTGGTTATAAATTAATCATTACCGTGGGTTCTAATGGATTTATTTATGGATTTTTATAGTTAATTTATTTCAATATCTTGGTGTGTGGTGATTGATTGATATCCTAGTATTGGTTGTGCTTATTCATCTTATGTGCGTAGCTAACATATAAGATAATAGTGTTAATCTCTATTGAAGCGAAAGTGAATATAGAGATTTAGAACTTGCCATGCTAGCATAGGTTCATGTATTTATTATACATGATTCAGAGGTAATTTTAACCATCTTACTTGCCCTATGTAATCACGATATGTAACTTGTTCATTAAACCTTTATGTTGTAAAATTCTATAGACATATAGGGTCTCAACATAATTGGTGTCTATTCAGCTTCTATCTCTTTTGTGGATGTCTGGTAGTAGGGTATTCGTACAATGAAAGTTGGCGTTTACTAGTTTCGTGTTATCTGATTAGTTGTCATCACCATTGCATGCCAAGGTTAAGAACAATGACTTTGAATGAAGTATTTAATGAAGTTAGAATCCCATATTCGTCTCATATAGTTAATTCAATCACTTTTAATCTCTTAATTATTTGCATGTTAGTTTAATCTTAGTTATAACATCTCAACTTGTTATTGTCTTAGCATTGAGCGATAGCCATACCATTGTTGCATAGGTGCATAATCTTAAGTTAACTAAAAAGAGTCTCTGTGGGTACGAATCTGATTTATATCTTATACTACTTGCGAATGCATATAGTTACGTGTAATTTTGGCTCTGCTGCCGGGGACTCGGTGTTAATTTCACTACACCATAGATGGCGTAACTGAACATTTCAAGGGGTGTTACCTTAGATAATGTTACTATAGATGTGAAATTTTCACTCTATCACAACACCTACACTATGTGGGTTACTAAAGCTATATTACTATGTTGCCATAGGCCACTGATGTGTTAAGTAGAGGTAACATGATGTAGTGTGTTGCTATAGACTAAAACTAAAATAAAATTTAAATTTTAACCAAAAATAAAATTTATTTTTATAATTATTTGATTTGGATAAATAATTTATGGATTTGTTTTGGAAAGTATTTAATATCAAATAATTGACTTATCAACATATTGCAACAAGTAAAATAGTTTATTTAAATATAAAATTATTTATTAATTATTTTGGTAAATTTAAATAATTTTTATTATAAAGTTACTTCTTTAATTATTTATTATGCTCTAGTTATTTATTCTGCTCTAATTATTTTTTTTTACAAAATAATCTGTGGTTTTATTGTAATAATTATAATATGCAGAATTGAAAAGATTAAAAGTATTTAGATAAAAAAATAAAATAGTAAGAAATTAAATGGGATGGGTTGGACTGGATGGAAAATTAAATGGGCTGGACTTGGTGAAAGGCTAAATGGGCTGGACTTGGTGACAAATAAAAGAAAAATGCGCGGCCTAATTTTAATGTATATGCGGGGAGTGAAAATTTCAGACAAAAACTAAAGGGGGAAACTGTACTGGGCAAAAGGGGGAAAATTAGGGATGAAGCTTCTTTGCGGCGGGGAGTGAAATTTTGGAGCACAACATTCAGAGCATTAGGGATTTGAAGAATTTGGAGCATTTTTTTAGGGTTCAATTAGGATTAAAGCACAAGATTAGGGTTCAATTGGAGTTCTAGTGAATCATTAGGGTTCATTTATTTGAAGCTTCATTTTAAGGTAAAAACTATGTTCCTCTTCTGAAATTACAAGATTTGTGTGTTGGAGTTGGAGTGAAGCATATTTATCTTATGTGCGTAGCTTTGTTTGATTTGTATTTTACATATCCATCTCTGTATCTATCTCCATTTCTGAATCTCCCTCTCTGATTTGCATTTTACATCTCTGATTTATTTGTGTGTAGCTTTGTTTGATTTGTATTTTACATCTCCATATCTGATTTGCATTATCTTTGTTTGATTTTCTTTGTGTGTAGCTTTGTTTGATTTGCATTTTATCTTATGCGATGTTTTGTATGTAGTTTATGTCACTCTCACTCACTCTGTTCTCTCTCTTCAGTTTCACCTTGACTTTCTAATTAATAAATCTCCATAAACTTTTATTTCTACGTGGTTGGAAATAGGCGAAAAACCTACAAACTTAAGCACTGGGGTTTCCTCAAAAGCTTAATTTTGGCTTGTAATGCTATGAATTCAGTGATCAGCGGCATGCATACTTAGTAGCTGATGTGGCTCCCTTCAAACCCGGGGTCTAGATTTGGGGGTCACTTGCCACTAAATTATAATAAAATAATCACAGCGGAATAATAAAATAAATATGACCCCTTGCATGCAACTGGATCGATCACATGTTATAGTATGGAACGGGCACTATTACAAACCAACCGTTATTACAAACCATAGTCTAATTAGTTTTACAACTTATTCAAATTTTATTACAAACCTTTAAACTATTCAAGCATCCCAAACTATCTACCTGGAAACACACCAAACTATTTACAAGCACTTGACCTCTGATCAAATCTGGATCTCAAGCCTGCTCTGGCTTAGCTGAAAGATTAGATTGATAAACAAGTATGAGCGAAAGAAATGCTCAGCAAGCAGTATAAAATGTGCTTGAAATGATAAACCACATCATGATAATAACTGAACAACATGATAAAAATATCAGTAATATTTGATTAATAATAAAAGCTTCACAAGCTATCAATAATAAACAATAAGTTTTAGATTGGAATCTAACTCCGACGGACGTACTATCACATTCTGATCAGCCCGTGTGATAGCACAAGGTCATGATTCATAGAAACATGTCCCCAAAACACGAGTACTCAATTAAAAAGGCAATATATCTGCCTGTGGCAAAAATGGTGTCATAGTATTTCATATAACACATAGAAATAGCCCTCCGCTGGACCGTCCGTCCCAGTCACTTACGCATTCATCCAATCCATAAAACATTTTGATCAAAGGAGCCGAATCAAAGGACATCCTTAACCATATAACTCCCCATTTCTCATGGTCCAGAGTTATCTTAACAATCGATGGCGAAATAACTAGAACAATTAGTTATTTGCTAATCTCAATTCAATGTTCCACTGTATAGAGTAATGTATAGCAAAATATAAAACGTTTAACTATTCTGATCTTAGAATAGTATGGAAATCGAAAGAATAAAGTTCAGAGTCAATATCAATTGAATGATAAATGAAGATATAGGTACTTGCATAATATGATTCGAAATCAACGTCACCTGAACAATAAGTGAAGTTAGGGGTACTTGCCTGGTATGCCCAATAACCTCTTACTATAACTCTGCTTATAGATGTTGGCTACTAACTCCGTCTAACACTTGACTGCACTCCTTGCTACTTGATTCTATAAACAAAACGACTATCTTAATTGACAAAACCAAACTCAATCGACGTACTATACGTCTTGACATCTACCCGATCGTATATAACTAAGCATGGCATTTTAAACTGTAAACAAATAATATACATATCATGTAACACATAATCATAGCATTTGTATAACACGTAATCATATATTTCATATAACACATAAGTTAGATCATTACAAGATACGTCTCAGTGCGTTCAGAATGAAAATTAGGTCAATATTAGCATTTATCGATCAAATACCGACTCAAACGGATACACAAATCAATTGACATTGCAATACAATAGAAATTAGGTTTCAAAAGTATTTTTATTGGAAGCGCAATATTTTTCTGAGTCTGTACGCGTTCGTTTCGTATTAAACGGACGAACGGTTTAATTATTATGAATAAAATAAGAAATAAATAGATTTAAATCAATTAATAATAATATTAATTGATTTTTAAATACCAAAATATAATTTTTAAAACCTAAAAATAATTTTTATGAATTATTTGAATTAATTATAAATAATTTACATTTATTTAACTATTTATAAATAAAATTAATTGATTAATTAATTTTTAATCAATTAATTAAATTCATAAATAATCAACTAAAATGAATTATAAATAATTAAATCAAATGGTATTTTTGAAAATAATTAAAGAAAATAATTTTTTTAGAATTTAAAATAATTAAATACATAATTTTTAGAATTTAAAATAATTATTAAATGATTTTTGGAAATTAAAATCAATGATTTTTTTTAAAAGAAAAAAGAAAAAGAAATGAATTTTGATATAAACAAAAAAAAAGAAAATAACAGAAACATGTTTTGTACTCAGACTGTCTTCTCCAAGAGATCAAGCGGAGGCTGTGGGATGGAGTTTCGGCCGGAGCTCGGACGAACTCGGCCGGAAACTGGGAACACGCCCAGAAACCGGCGAGTTTCGCCGACTTCCGGCGACTCCAAAACACGGTCAACTTCATGCCGTTCTAACCGGTTTTCGATCCTAAACGACTCCAATTCGTCCCAGCAACAATTGTAAACCCAGAAACTCAACAAACAGCAAAAACTCGACGGTTTCCGTCGAGTTCTTGACAAAAGCCGGCGGATGAATCCGGCGAACCCGATTCTACTCAAATGCAAAACCAAAATTAAAAATTCCAGTACCAAATCGAAGCCCAGAACGATTATAAACTATTCCACATCCTCAAAATCATCAAGAACATCAACTTAAACAAAAAAAACAATTTGAAAAATCAACCAAACTCAGAACTCGACTTTGGTATTCCGGGCATCAAATAATACAAATTTATAGTCAAATCGACTGGGAATCATCATCTAAAACTACTGGTAACATCAAAATCAACCCAGAATCATTTAAAAACAAAAATCGATTTTCAAGAATAAAACATAAAAATCGACTTTTCGATTTACTGTACCTCAGATCAAGATATTGGTATCAATGGAAAGCTCTCTTCGAGAGAAAGATTTTGGTTACTAGGACGTCTGATTTGGTTTCCAGAATCGATCAAAAACCGTGTTTGAAGTTGAGGAAGAAATTCTCACCCCCAAAGTTGTTCTTGGTGTTTATGAATTTTTTGAATTTTTAATAAAATAAAATGAATAAATTAATCCTGTTCAGCTATTTATATTAATTCTGAAATTATATCCCCAAAATAAATTAAGGGTATTTTTATCCCTAAATTATAATAATTAAGCCCCAAAATAATAATTAGGGGGAATAATTTTAAAAACGATAAAATACAAAATTAATGTCAAAATTTCCCAAAATTGCGAATAATTCAAAAATACAAAAATAAAGGATATTTGAAATACGAATAATTTTATAAAAATAAAAATATCGATTTTGTGGGGTTTGTCGTCCCGGTGGGGTCTCGGTCCGTTGATTTTTGAAAAACGGAAACGATCCCTAAATTACCAGAAAATCCCGAAAACACGTAAAATACATTCAAACGCACATAAAATAAAATAAAACGGGTATCTTAATAACGATGCTGATAAATACACATCCCGATTGCAGATAAGTTCATATAATTGCAATTTAAACATATTTTTAATCAATCGAAAATTTTTCTGGCCCGCACCGAAACACACATAACAGATATAACCTCTCATATCATGGCATTAATTACTTTAAATTTATAAAACACATAATATTTATTTATTTAACATATAATATTCACATAATTTTCCCGGTTATTACATCCTTCCCCCCTTAACAGGATTCTGTCCTCAGAATCAGCCTAGGAAAACAAATGAGGATACTTGGATTGCATTTCGCTTTCCAACTCCCAAGTCGACTCTTCAACCTTGGGATTCCTCCACAAGACTCGTACTAAAGATACAGACTTATTCCTAAGTACTCTTTCTTTCTTATCTAAAATCTGCACTGGTTGCTCTACAAAAGATAAATCTGGCTGAATCTCGATTGGCTCGTATTCTATCACATGGTTCGAATCAGGCAAATAACGCTTCAACATTGACACGTGGAACACATTGTGAATATGCTGCATGTGAGGTGGTAACGCTAATTCGTAAGCAACCTTTCCCACACGCTTCAAAATCTCAAAAGGACCAACATAACGTGGACTCAGCTTTCCTTTCTTTCCAAATCTTGATAAACCCTTCCAAGGAGAAACCTTCAATAACACTGCTTCTCCAATTTCAAATTCCATATCTTTTCTGGTAGGATCAGCATATTTATGTTGACGATCTTGAGCTGCTATTAATCTTTTCCGAATGAGTTCTATTTTCTCCTTCGTCTGCTGGATCAATTCTGGACCCAAAATCTTTCTCTCACCAACTTCTTCCCAACATATTGGAGATCTGCATCTTCTCCCATACAAAGCTTCGTACGGCGGCATTCCAATGCTGGCATGATAACTGTTATTGTAGGAGAATTCAACCAATGGCAAATGCTCGTCCCAACTACCTTCAAAATCTAGTGCACATACCCTTAGCATATCTTCAATAGTCTGAATCGTCCTTTCACTTTGATCGTCTGTCTGCGGATGATACGCGGTACTCATGTTCAGCTTCGTTCTAAGACTAATCTTGAAAACTTCTCCAAAATCTTGAATTAAATCGAGGATCTCTGTCTAAACTATGGATACTGGAACTCCATGTCGGGTCACAATTTCCTTAAGATATAACCGAACCAATTTATCCATTGAGAATCTTTCGTTGATAGGAAGAAAATGCGCTTACTTCATCAATCTGTCGATAATAACCCAAATAACATCATGATTTGCCCTGGTCCTCGGTAATCCAACTACGAAATCCATCGCTATATGCTCCAATTTCCATTCTGGAATGTCCAATGGTTGTATCAGTCCACTGGGCCTTTGATGTTCCACTTTGACTCGCTGGCAAGTGTAACACTTACCCATTCTGCAATTTCCTTCTTCATGCTTGGCCACCAAAAGTTTTCTCTTAAATCTCGGTACATCTTCGTACTCCCGGGATGAATTGAATATCTAGAGTTGTGAACGTCTCGAAGAATTTCATCTTTCAGCTCAGCTACATTGGGTATCCATATTCTGGAAGAAAATCTTAATATCCCTTTATCATCCTTTTGACTCCCTATCTCTTCTCCTGTCAAACTATCTCATTCATGGCTCATAACTTCCCCCTGACATCTTCTTATTTTCTCTAATAGTTCTGGTTGAAAAGACATTGCACATAACACCTCTTTAGACATACTTAGAATACCGACCTCTATTTCTAGTTTCTCAAATTCCTTGATCAATTCTTCTGATGAAATTATCATATTTAACCTTTCTTTTCTGCTCAGAGCGTCGGCCACCACATTTGCTTTGCCTGGATGATAGTTAATAGTACATTCATAGTCCTTGATTAGTTCAAGCCATCTTCTCTGCCTCATGTTCAACTCCTTCTGGGTGAAGATATATTTCAAACTCTTGTGGTCCGTGTAGATCTCGCACTTTTCCCCATAAAGATAATGCCTCCAAATCTTCAATGCAAACACTGTAGCTGCCAATTCCAGATCATGAGTTGGATACTTTTCTTTGTGTGGTTTCAACTGTATTGAAGCGTAGGCTATCAGCTTGTCATGCTGCATCAAAACACATCCCAATCCTTTGTATGACGCGTCACTATAAATCACAAAATTTCCTTGTTCATCTGGCAAGACTAGTACTGGAGAAGATACTAATCTATTCTTTAATTCCTGGAAATTCTCCTCGCATTTCTCGTCCCAATCAAATTTATGATTCTTCCTGGTGAGCTTTGTCAATGGCGTAGCTATCTTTGCAAAATCTTGTACGAATCTTATGTAGTAACCTGCCAATCCCATGAAACTTCGTACTTCCGTTGGTGTCTTTGGTCTCTCCCAGTTGATTATGGCTTCAATCTTTGCTGGATCCACTTCCACTCCTTTATTGCTAATCACGTGCCCAAGAAATCGTACTTCTTTCAACCAAAATTCACACTTGGAAAACTTTGCGTACAATTTCTTTTGTCGCAGTATCTCCAGAATTATCCTCAAATGCTCTGCGTGCACTTGTTCTGTTTTAGAATAGATCAAGATGTCGTCTATGAACACGATCATGAATTTATCCAAATATTTCTTGAATACTCGATTCATCAGATCTATGAAAGCTGCTGGTGCGTTGGTTAATCCAAATGCCATCACTAGAAACTCATAATGCCCATATCTGGTTCTAAATGCGGTCTTTGGAATATCTTCTGGCTTGATCTTCAGTTGATGATATCCGGATCTTAAATCTATTTTAGAAAACCATACAGCGCCTCGCAATTGGTCAAACAAATCATCGATCCTCGACAACGGGTACTTGTTCTTAATAGTCAGCTTATTTAGTTCTCGATAGTCAATACACAGTCGCATACTCCCGTCCTTCTTCTTGACAAACAGTACTGGTGCGCCCCATGGGTATACACTGGGTCTTATAACTCCTTTCTCTAGAAGATCTTGCAACTGAGTTGCCAATTCTTTCATCTCCACTGGTGCCATCCGGTACGGAGCTTTAGAAACTGGTTCTGTTCCGGGTGCTAGATCAATTGCAAACTCAATTTCTCTATCGGGAGGTAATCCTGGTAGATCGTCTGGAAAGACATCTGAAAATTCGTTGACAACTGGAATCGCTTCTAGTGCTGGAACTTCTTTGCTGGTGTCTAACACATGGGCCAAATACGCCTCACAATTTTGACGCAATAACTTCTTTACTTGAGCGATCGCTAAGAACTTCTTCTCTTGCTTATTTCCTCGAAATATCTCCTTCTTCTTACTATCCAAGGTCTGAAGTCTTACTTTCCTATTATTACAATCAATCTGGGCGTTATTTTCTGACAACCAATCCATTCCTAAAATAACATCAAATTCTCCTAACTTAAAAGGTATTAAGTTGGCATATAAATGATGTTCTCCTACCTCAATATCACACCTCGGGCACACTCGATTGACGGAAACTTGATCCTTATTAGCTAATTCTATCATTAACGCTTGTTCTAACAACTTAACTTCGCAATGCAGCTTATCGACAAAACTTTGAGAAATAAATGACCTTATAGCTCCAGAATCAAATAAAACTTTAGCATCTACGGAGTTGACTGGAAGCGTACCTACAACCACATATGCACTCTGAATAGCATCCTTCATAGACATGTTGAATGTTCTGGCTTTGGGTTGAGCTGGTGGTCCTTCAATCCTTGGCACACTCTGAGATGGAGCACCTGTAAGCCTTGGTGTGTTACTTGTTATACCTTGTGTTGGACAATTTCTAGGAAATATGCCCTGGCTTCCCACACTTATAACAACCAGTTCCCAAATTCTGACCTTGAGTCGGATTCTGACACATATTAGCAAAGTGTCCCTTCCTGCCGTACTTGAAACACGTCACATTGGCATTACAATTCCCAAAATGCTTTTTACCACAGAATTGGCAATCTGGCACTAGTGGACGATTGGGCCTCTGCTGATTTGAATTCTGAAAACGGTTGCCTTGTCCTCCATTTCCTGATTGTGGTCTTCTGAATCCCATATTCCTATTACCCTGAAACTCTGGCCTTCTGTTGAAACGGCTCTGGAAATTACTTAGCTGCTGACCTCCTTCTGAGGTTTCTATCTTCCATTTCTTCCCATATTTTCCTTTCTGAGACATGTCACTCTTACTTTCGATCACCATTGCTTTCTGAACCACTGCCACATATGAAGTCAACTCAAACATGGCCACTCTGTTCTGAATCCAAAATTTCAATCCCTGCTCAAACCTTCTTGCTTTCTTTTCATCTGTATCAACCTGGTCTGGCACGAACCTTGCTAACTCAGTAAACTTAGCCTCGTATTCCGCCACAGTAAGATCACCCTGGGTCAGATTCAAGAACTTAATCTCCATTTGATTCTTCATATACCTCGGGAAATACTTCTCCAGGAACAACTCTGTGAATCTCTCCCAAGTTATAAACTCACCTCCTTCCAATGCCCGCGTGGATTCCCACCAATAGTTCGCCTCGCCCTTCAGAAAGTAGCTTCTAAACTTGGTCTTCTGTTCAGTTCCAGCTCCGACTAATTCAAAAGCCTTTTCCATCTCCTTGAGCCATACATTAGCTTCCACAGGATCAACACTTCCTTTGAACTCAGGTGGCTTCACAGCTTGAAACTGCTTAAAAGTCACTGCAGGTGGTGCTGCTGCTTGCTGCTGCTGTTGTTGTTGCTGTTGTTGCTACTGCGTAAGATGTAACATTTGCTGCTGCATCAGTCCCAACATCTAGATAATCGCTGGATCTGTACGGCTCTCGGTACTACCCTCTCCTGAATTATTCCTTCTCTTTGGTGCCATTATTCTGGTAAGAGAACAAGCAACATATAATATAATCTGTCAAGCATTGTGTCAAATATGTAGCAATTCCTTAGCATATCAAAATTCGCAAACAGTATCTCTTCCCAGAATATCATAAACTTGCTACTATATTAACACAAGCGACATGATTATCACATAATCCTGCTTATTATCTCAAGAATAATAACACAAAGAAATTTTACTCCGAATTATCCAAACTTTTTAAATCCTTGCTTGAAATCTCAACTAAACCAACAAAATAGCAGGGCAATGACACAAGGCTTAAAGCTAAACGCAAAACAGGGAACTTAAATAACTTAACTATAACCTAACCCAATAACCTAAATTTAATCCTATAAAAGCTAAACTACACGCGCCTATCTTATGTGATCTTCCTATGACTCATCTATGACAATCCTACGCCTGTTTCAGTGGCCATAACCTGTAGCTCTGATACCAACCTGTGGCGCCCTCCAAACCCGGGGTCTAGATTTGGGGGTCACTTGCCACTAAACTATAATAAAATAATCACAGCGGAATAATAAAATAAATATGACCCCTTGCATGCAACTGGATCGATCACAGGTTATAGTATGGAACATGCACTATTACAAACCAACCGTTATTACAAACCATAGTCTAATTAGTTTTACAACTTATTCAAATTTTATTACAAACCTTTAAACTATTCAAGCGTCCCAAACTATCTACCTGGAAACACACCAAACTATTTACAAGCACTTGACCTCTGATCAAATCTGGATCTCAAGCCTGCTCTGGCTTAGCTGAAAGATTAGATTGATAAACAAGTATGAGCGAAAGAAATGCTCAGCAAGCAGTATAAAATGTGCTTGAAATGATAAACCACATCATGATAATAACTGAACAACATGATAAAAATATCAGTAATATTTGATTAATAATAAAAGCTTCACAAGCTATCAACAATAAACAATAAGTTTTAGATTGGAATCTAACTCTGACGGAGGTACTATCACATGCTGATCAGCCCGTGTGATAGCACAAGGTCATGATTCATAGAAACATATCCCCAAAACACGAGTACTCAATTAAAAAGGCAATATATCTGCCTGTGGCAAAAATGGTGTCATAGTATTTCATATAACACATAGAAATAGCCCTCCGCTGGACCGTCCGTCCCGGTCACTTACGCATTCATCCAATCCATAAAACATTTTGATCAAAGGAGCCGAATCAAAGGACATCCTTAACCATATAACTCCCCATTTCTCATGGTCCAGAGTTATCTTAACAATCGATGGCGAAATAACTAGAACAATTAGTTATTTGCTAATCTCAATTCAATGTTCCACTGTATAGAGTAATGTATAGCAAAATATAAAATGTTTAACTATTCTGATCTTAGAATAGTATGGAAATCGAAAGAATAAAGTTCAGAGTCAATATCAATTGAATGATAAATGAAGATATAGGTACTTGCATAATATGATTCGAAATCAACGTCACCTGAACAATAAGTGAAGTTAGGGGTACTTGCCTGGTATGCCCAATAACCTCTTACTATAACTCTGCTTATAGATGCTGGCTACTATCTCCGTCTAACACTTGACTGCACTCCTTGCTACTTGATTCTATAAACAAAAGGACTATCTTAATTGACAAAACCAAACTCAATCGACGTACTATACGTCTTGACATCTACCCGATCGTATATAACTAAGCATGGCATTTTAAACTGTAAACAAATAACATACATATCATGTAACACATAATCATAGCATTTGTATAACACGTAATCATATATTTCATATAACACATAACTTAGATCATTACAAGATACGTCTCAGTGC
Organism: Apium graveolens; assembly: GCF_009905375.1. Lineage (NCBI taxonomy): Eukaryota > Viridiplantae > Streptophyta > Magnoliopsida > Apiales > Apiaceae > Apium > Apium graveolens. The sequence goes on from NC_133649.1 coordinate 59,394,593, forward strand.
GTTTAGAATGAAAATTAGGTCAATATTAGCATTTATCGATCAAATACCGACTCAAACGGATACACAAATCAATTGACATTGCAATACAATAGAAATTAGGTTTCAAAAGTATTTTTATTGGAAGCGCAACATTTTTCTGAGTCTGTACGCGTTCGTTTCGTATTAAACGGACGAACGGTTTAATTATTATGAATAAAATAAGAAATAAATAGATTTAAATCAATTAATAATAATATTAATTGATTTTTAAATACCAAAATATAATTTTTAAAACCTAAAAATAATTTTTATGAATTATTTGAATTAATTATAAATAATTTACATTTATTTAACTATTTATAAATAAAATTAATTGATTAATTAATTTTTAATCAATTAATTAAATTCATAAATAATCAACTAAAATGAATTATAAATAATTAAATCCAATGGTATTTTTGAAAATAATTAAAGAAAATAATTTTTTTAGAATTTAAAATAATTAAATACATAATTTTTAGAATTTAAAATAATTATTAAATGATTTTTGGAAATTAAAATCAATGATTTTTTTAAAAAAAAAAGAAAAAGAAATGAATTTTGATATAAACAAAAAAAACGAAAATAACAGAAACATGTTTTGTACTCAGACTGTCTTCTCCAAGAGATCAAGCGGAGGCTGTGGGATGGAGTTTCGGCCGGAGCTCGGACGAACTCGGCCGGAAACTGGGAACACGCCCGGAAACCGGCGAGTTTCGCCGACTTCCGGCGACTCCAAAACACGGTCAACTTCATGCCGTTCTAACCGGTTTTCGATCCTAAACTGACTCCAATTCGTCCCAGCAACAATTGTAAACCCAGAAACTCAACAAACAGCAAAAACTCGACGGTTTCCGTCGAGTTCTTGACAAAAGCCGGCGGATGAATCCGGCGAACCCGATTCTACTTAAATCAAAACCAAAATTCAAAATTCCAGTACCAAATCGAAGCCCAGAACGATTATAAACTATTCCACATCCTCAAAATCATCAAGAACATCAACTCAAACAAAAAAACAATTTGAAAAATCAACCAAACTCAGAACTCGACTTTGGTATTCCGGGCATCAAATAATACAAATTTATAGTCAAATCGACTGGGAATCATCATCTAAAACTACTGGTAACATCAAAATCAACCCAGAATCATTTAAAAACAAAAATCAATTTTCAAGAATAAAACATAAAAATCGACTTTTCGATTTATTGTACCTCAGATCAAGATATTGGTATCAATGAAAAGCTCTCTTCGAGAGGAAGATTTTGGTTACTAGCACGTCTGATTTGGTTTCCAGAATCGATCAAAAACCGTGTTTGAAGTTGAGGAAAAAATTCTCACCCCCAAAGTTGTTCTTGGTGTTTATGAATTTTCTGAATTTTTAATAAAATAAAATGAATAAATTAATCATGTTCAGCTATTTATATTAATTCTGAAATTATATCCCCAAAATAAATTAAGGGTGTTTTTATCCCTAAATTACAATAATTAAGCCCCAAAATAATAATTAGGGGGAATAATTTTAAAAATGATAAAATACAAAATTAATGTCAAAATTTCCCAAAATTGTGAATAATTCAAAAATACAAAAATAAAGGTTATTTGAAATACGAATAATTTTATAAAAATAAAAACATCGATTTTGTGGGGTTTGTCGTCCCGGTGGGGTCCCGGTCCGTTGATTTTTGAAAAACGGAAACAATCCCTAAATTACCAGAAAATCCCGAAAACACGTAAAATACATTCAAACGCACATAAAATAAAATAAAACGGGTATCTTAATAAAGATGCTGATAAATACGCATCCTGATTGCAGATAAGTTCATATAATTGCAATTTAAACATATTTTTAATCAATCGAAAATTTTTCTGGCCCGCACAGAAACACACATAACGGATATAACCTCTCATATCATGGCATTAATTACTTTAAATTTATAAAACACACAATATTTATTTATTTAACATATAATATTCACATAATTTGCCCAGTTATTATAGCTGATCTTAAACTTGCCACATCACTCGACTGACTCTTTGCACCAAATCAATTGTATACCTATAAATTATGAATTCTATATGTATTTAAACATAATATGGTTAATTTTAGATATTATGTCAATATAAGAGGTTAATATGTCAGTGTAAGATATTATATGATAGGCTGTTATTTAAGATAAGAGTTTCTTAATTTATTATATATGATAGGTGTTGGTTAAATATTTCACTGCTAGAATTAGTATGTACTGAATAGAATTAGTATGATAATATTAGTATGATAGGTTTTGATTAAATATTTGACTGCTATAATTAGTATGAAATGAATAGAATTAGTATGATAATATTAGTATGATTTCACTGCTAGATTTTGTAATATATTTATAACTTGAATGTAGAGAAAAAAATTTAAATATATCTAAATTAGAATAAATAAAATATTTAGATATTATAACTTAATCTTGAAGAGTTATAAGTAACAGTAATAATTAACAAGAGGTTGTTGTGCTTGATAAACTGTGGTGATGGATGAAGATGCAACCACGTGGATAACTCTTCCAAAGTTCAGTGAGGGCTATATTACCGGGATTAGAACTTTTACAAAAAATGCAAGTTCTAGATTCTCCGTAGGTGATGAGATATTATGTCCTTGCAAGAAATGTAAAAATGACAAGTGGCATGGTCAAGATATAGTATACAACCATCTCATCTACAACGGACCATCTCCATTGTATATGGAATAGATGTGTGAGGTTTATCAAAAAGGGAGCGACGATGTAATGGATTGTGAGGCTGGTGCAGTTTTTGGGGATAACCTAGGAGACATGTTTCTTGGAATGCAGAATGGTGAAGATCCTCCAATTACTGCACCAAGTACCGATCCTTATAAATTCAAGCATCATATGGAAGAGGGAAAACAACCTTTATACCCGGGCTGTTTAAAATTTTTGCGATTAAGTTTTATCGTTAGGATGTATTCCTTAAAATGTATACATGGAATAACAGAGGCTGTGTTTGGGGATTTACTACAGTTAATGAGAGAAGCTTTTCCAGATGCCTACATACCTTTATATTTTAGTTCTGCAAAGAGTATCATTAAAGATCTAGGGCTTGATTACCAAAATATTCACGCATGTCCAAATGATTGTATGATCTACTGGGGAGAAAATAAAGATGATAAAGCTTGTAAAACTTGTGATATTTCAATATGGAAAGTAGTGGAGAAGAAAGGCATCACTGGCAATGATCCAGAGAAAGTGATTCGCAAGGTACTAGCGAAAGTTATGCGTTATTTTCCGCTAAAACCTAGGATGCAGAGGCTATTTATGTCAAAAGAATATTCGAAACTCATGACTTGGCATGACGTAGGACGGAAAGATGATTGGAAACTTCGACATCCCGCTGATGCCAAGGCTTGGAAGGAGATGGATTCAAGGTATCCTGATTTTTTGATAGAAAATCGAAATATCAGACTTGGTGTCATCTCTGATGGATTCAGTCCATATCGCACAATAAGTACAAATCACTCAACATGGCCAATTATATTGGTTAACTATAACCTTCCACCGTGGCTATGCATGAAGCCTGATAATCTGATTCTTTAAACCCTCATCCCCGGTCCAGAATCTCCAAAGAACAGCATCGACGTGTACATGCAGCCTTTAATTGAAGAGTTGAAAGAACTATGGGATGTAGGCATAAACACGTATGATGCGGAGACTGATCAGAACTTTAGGCTGCGTGCAAGTGTTTTGTGGACCATTAGTGATTTTCCGGGATACGCGATGCTATCCAGTTGGAGCATTAAGGGTAAATTGGCTTGTCCCATATACCATTATGAGACATCATCAATGTACTTGAAACATAGTAGAAAAATGTGCTACATGAACCATAGGAAATTTTTACATCCTGAGTACAAGTGGAGGTTTGACAAGAAGCGATTTAATGGTAAAGTTGAATTGGGACAGCCTCCATCAGTTTTAACCGGAACAGAAGTAGTCGAATTGTTATCAGGTTTTGAAAATCAGTTTGGAAAGGACAGAAGGAAGAAAGGCCAAAAGGGTGTTAAGTATAAAAAGATTAATTCCCCATCTAAGAAAAAGTCAATATTTTTTGATTTACCGTATTGGAGTCACAACTTGTTGCGACATAAACTCGATATTATGCATATCGAGATAAACATATGTGACAACATACTCGGTACTTTGTTGAATATTCCCGGTAAGTCAAAAGATCACTTGAATGCTCGCTTGGATTTACAAGAAATGGGCATTAGGAAGGACCTTTATCCCTTCAAATCAAGCGACGGAAAACACCTTCAGATCAGGGCTGCTATCTTTGACATGACGAACCAGGAGAAATATATTTTTTGCTCAGTATTAAAGAAAGCAAAACTGCCATACGGCTATGCGGCTAATATTAGTCGTTATGTCCATACAAAGGAAAGGATAATCTCGGGGTATAAGAGCCATGATGCGCATTTTGTTCTGCATTACTTGTTACAATTTGCAGTGAAAAAAACCTTGAAAGATGAGGTTGCATCCCCCTTGATACGACTTGGTGCATTTCTAAGAGCTCTTTGGAGCAAAGTAATCGATTTGGATGACTTGAGGAAGCTACAAGAAGAAATTATAGAAATTGTTTGTTCATTTGGGACAATATTTCCACAAGCTTTCTTTGACGTAATGATTCACTTGTTGCTTCATCTGTGCAACAAAGTCGAATATGTGGGACCTGCACACTTGGGATGCATGTGGGAAATTGAGCGTTATCTAGCAAGGCTTAAATCTTATGTGCTTAACAGGTCTAAACCATAGGGTTCCATCGCTGAAGGCTACGTGGCTGAAGAATGCTTGACGTTCTGTTCAAGATTCTTAAGCGTTGATTCAGTACCAAAATTTGAGAGCTGCCCAGAAAAGCTTGAATATTCGATTGGTACAAGAAGAAATAAAGACAAAAAACCTATTTATCTCACATAATCGCAATTGATGGAATGTTAGCGATACATTCTATTCAACTACGGTAACGAGGACGTTGAGAGTTTAATTGAGTAAGCATTAAGGCCTTATTTATATTTTAAGAACAATTAGAATATTAATTTTTTTATAAATATTAACTAGGTAATTATTGTAGGGAACATCGAGTTTTAGTTGAAGGTGCTGCAATATCGCAAAGATATAAACGGGAGAGGGCACATACTGGAGATTTTTGGAACTGGATGGAGGAGGAGGTTGGTAAAAAAGAGGACATTTCGAAAGAACTAAAGCTCCTTGCGGTGGGCCCTAACCGAGCAGCTAAGCAATTTTCTGGATATGTTATCAACGGGTACAGATTTTATACAAAGTACAGAGATTCAAAATGTACAACCCAAAATAGTGGTGTATTACTGTCTTCCCTAACCACTAATTTTGCAACATCGAAAGATCAGAATCCAGAAATTAGCAGTTGTTGATTACTATGGACAGATTGAAGAAATCATCGAAATTGATTACTGGGGAGAATTATCTGTGGTTCTGTTCAAGTGTTGTTGGTACCATGCAGAAAAAGATATGTATGATATGACTTGAGTCAATTTTAATAGAGTGTACAAAAATCTAATCCGTATGTAATGGCTACTCAAGTACAACAAGTATTTTACATAAAAGACCCGACTGATAAGATGTTTCATAATGTAATTAAAAATATGCCAAGGGACTGGTGTGATGTGGAAAGCGAAAGTAGGAACGAGGATGATTTCATTGATTCAATTTTACATGATGTTCACCAGTGGTTCTGGAATTGCTGATCAGTCTGGTGACGTTTGTTGGTCCAGGGAAGATGTTCTGCCAACTAATGTTACCCTTGAGCCTGAAGTAGTCGAGGAAACTTTCCAGTTTATTTCAAGAGCCTTCCCGCTATTAAATTAATGTTTATGTAACAAATTTAATTATGTTCATGTTAATGTGGGGTACTTGAAGACTGATTAGCATTTTGTTAAATTTTTGTTGAGCTTAAATGTTAGATATATTTGAGATGTCATGTCTAATATGTTTCATGTTTAAGTTTTCAGATCTTAACAAACTTGAAATATCAATACTTACCGGAATTAGTACTTACTGGAAGTCAGAACTTAAGGATATCAGGACTTAGATTATCAGAATATAATATCAGAAGATGGATATCAGAACTTAAGTACTGGAAAGAACAGTTAAGGAAGGAAGCTGATTTACAGGAAAGAAGATCGAGACTAATACAAAAAGAAGATATGCATGGAAAGAGTTAGAGGACTTAAAGAATTGTATAAGATATCTGATTGATATATTTTAGGAGACAGAATTATATTCCATATCAATTAGAAGTTATCCTGTAACTGTGTACTATATAAACACAGACATAGGTTTACACTATATGTGTTATCATTATCGAGAAGATTATACATTGTAACCTAGAAACTCTCGTGATATTTGTTCATTACTGAGAGAGAATAGTTCCATTGTAACAGAGTTTATTATATTGAATATATCTCTTTACTGTCACTTGTGTTCAAAATCGATTTGATTGTATTCTACACTGTATTCAACCCCCTTCTACAGTGTTATGTGACCTAACAAGTGGTATCAGAGCTTATCTGTTAACACACATACAGTAAAGATCCAAAACAATCATGTCTGAAGAAGCAGAAAATCCAACCAAGCCCGCTAAAACTGAAGAAACTCAAAAGACTCAAATCCACAGTCAATATGAGACTATAAGGGTTCCCATACTAAGACCTTCTGAGTACCCCATATGGAAAGTGAAGATGGCTATGTTTCTGGAAGCTACAGATCCAGAATACCTTGACAGAATTAATGAAGGACCGCATAAGCCAACCAAGCTCTCTGTTGTAATTGCAGATCAGCCAGCAAAGACCATACCAAAGGAGAAAAGTGAGTACACAGCTGAAGATATCTCATCCATTGCCAAGGATGCAAAGGTAAGGCATTTGCTGCATAGTGTCATTGATAATGTCATGTCAAACAGGGTAATTCACTGCAAGAATGCAAAGGAGATATGGGATGCCTTGGAGACAAGATGCCAGGGAACTGATGCAATCAAGAAGAACAGGAGGACTATACTCACTCAAGAGTATGAGCACTTTGACTCAAAAAGTGATGAGTCATTAACTGACTTATATGACAGGTTTGTCAAACTCTTGAATGATCTGTCACTGGTGGACAAGGAGAATGATCTTGAAGATTCAAATCTAAAATTCCTTTTAGCTCTTCCCGAAAGTTGGAATTTGAAGGCTACTATTATAAGAGATAACTATGCTCTTGATGAAATTACTCTTGATGAAATTTATGGTATGCTCAAGACTTATGAACTTGAGATGGATCAAAGAAGTAAGAGACAAGGGAGAAAGTCAAGGACAGTTGCTCTTAAGGCTGAGGAGGAATTCCCCAAAGTGGCTGTGTCAAAGAAAAGCAAAGGAAAAGCTCTAATCACAAAGTCTGATTCAGAATCATCAAGTTTTGATGATGATTCAGAAACTGCAAGTTTACCTGAAGAAGATGCTGATGAAGAGATGATAAAATTGTGTGCTCTTATGGTGAAGGGTATCACAAAGATTGCCTAGAGAAAATTCAGAAGGGGAAATAAGTTTTTCAAGAAAGGTGGAAGTACTGATAAGACGGGGTTTCAGAAAATCTGAAGGCAGAGGAGGAAAGTATGACAGAGGAGATTACTCAAATGTCAAATGCTACAATTATGGTGAGAAAGGCCACATATCTCCTGACTGCAAGAAAGGAAAAAGTGACAAAGGCAAATCACTTGTCACAAAAAAGAAAAGCTGGACAGACTCTTCAGATTCTAAAGATGAGGTGAACTATGCCTTGATGGCAAATGCTGATGGCAGCCCTGAGACTGCTGAATTAAAGGTACCTCAAACAACTTATGCCTGTCATACTGATGATATTACTGAGTTGAGATTATATCTTAAAACCATGTTTATTAGCTACAGAGATCAAACTTTAACATGTGAAAGATTAACTTCTGAAAATCTTGCTTTTAAGAAAAGGAATGATTATTTAGAAAAGAAGTTAGTTATGTTCCATCAAACTCAGAAAGAGAGAGATGATGTTTTTTATGTTAGAGATGAATTGCTAAAATTGAATAAATCTCTAAAAACTGAGTTAGAAAAGGAAAAAGAGATTATCAGGACTTGGACTAACTCTGGCAGAACAACTCAGAATTTATTAAGTAGTGGAAACTGGAAAAAGGCTTAGGTTATGGAGCTGATAAAAGTGAAAAAGGAACTGAACAAATTGAGCCAATTGTTGTTAAACAAACTGTTAAGCCAAAGGTAAATCTTGTTAAGTTTGTAGCTAACACTGTAAAGTCTGATTCTGAAAAGATGAAAGAGTCTGAGACAGAAGTTAAGGAGAAATCAACTTCTGATAAATTAGAACAGGATAAACCAGTTGAAGTCAACATAGGCTTATTGACAAAGAAGCAGCATTAAGCATAAGCTGAAAGAAATAAGGAATGTCAACAAGGTTAAGGCAGCTAGGAAAAATAGGAATGGAACGGAAGGTATGAATAAAAGCAATAACTATATGCCTGTTCCCTAATGCTCCTAGAAAGAAATGTTATAACTGTGGAAACTCTAACCATCTTGCTTCTTTTTACAGGAAGAATAAGAATATAAACTATTTACCTCCTAAGTCAGGAGTTAAGAGTCAGTCTGTTAGGTTTAAGCCACTAAATCCTTGTTTTCATTGTGGTAGTTTATGGCATTCCATTTATACTTGTAAGGAATATCATAGTTTATACTATGATTATTATCAAATAAAACCTTCTTTGAAGAAAGTTGCTTCAATTCTTTCTAGTGTAAAATCAGATGCAAAGTCTGATATAAGTTCTGATAAACATCATATTAGCATAAACTCTGATATTAAATCCGCTGCAAATGCTAACAAACTTAAAAAGGCCAAAGGATCCAAGCAAGTATGGGTCCTTAAAACTAACCATTAGTGGTCTTTGTGATTGCAGGGCAACAGGAGAAACATCCTAGTACTGGATAGTGGATGTTCAAGACATATGACTGGAAATAAAGCCCTGCTCTCAGACTTTGTGGAGAAAGCTGGCCCAGAAGTTTCTTATGGAGATGGCAACATGGGAAAAACTCTGGGATATGGCAATATTTATCTTGGGAATGTCATCATTGAAATAGTAGCTCTTGTCTCAGGACTTAAACACAATCTGCTGAGTGTGAGTCAAATCTGTGATAGAGGTTAGCATGTGGATTTCTTTGAAGAACAATGTGAAGTTGTAAGCAATTATACAGGCAAAGTGGTTCTGAAAGGTTACAGACATGGTAACATTTATGAAGCCAGACTTTCAACAAGTACTGATGGTTCTGCAATCTGTCTGTTGAGTAGAGCATTAATTGAAGAAAGCTAGGAATTGGCACAAAAGACTCTCTCATTTAAACTTCAACAACATAAATGAGCTTTTAAAGAAAGATCTTGTGAGAGGATTGCCAAAATCAGTATTTGCTCTTGATGGCCTTTGTGATTCATGTCAAAAGGCAAAACAAAGAAAATTTTCTTTCAAGAGCAAAATTGAGTCATCAATTCTTGAGCCTTAACACATACTGCATGTTGATCTATTTGGTCTAGTCAATGTCATGTCTATTGTAAAGAAGAAATATGCTATGGTCATAGTGGATGAGTTCACAAGGTAAACCTGGGTGTACTTCTTCCAGAAGAAGAATGAAACTGCATTTACTCTAACTGATCATGTTAGACAGCCTGGATAAGTTGGTCAAATATTCTGTTAAAATATTAAGAAGTGATAATGGCACTGAGTTCAAGAATTCGATCATGGAAGAGTTCTGCAAAGAGCATGGAATTAAACAGGAATTTTCTGCACCTGGAACTCCACATCAAAATAGAGTTGTAGAAAGAAAGAACATGACTCTCATTGAAGCTGCACGAACTATGCTTGATGAAGCAAAGCTGCCAACCTACTTTTGGGCTGAAGCTGTGTAGACTGCTTATTTTACACAAAATGCAACACTCATAAACAAGCATGGAAAAACACCATATGAGATGGTGAAGAAAAAGAAGCCAAATCTGAAATACTTTCATGTATTTGGTTGCAAGTGTTTTGTTCTTAAGACTCATCCTGAGCAGCTATCAAAATTTGATCTAAAAGCCGATGAAGGAATTTTTGTTGGATATCCACTTTCCACAAAAGCCTTCAGAGTCTACAATTTAAGAACAATGGTTGTCATGGAATCTATTAATGTATCTTTTAATGATAAGAAGATTACTGGACTTGAAGATTTTAATGATCACGATCAGCTGAGATAAATGAAGACTTAAATTCTGATTCTGTAAATTCTGATGACTTAACCTCTGAACCTGTAAGTACTGATATCATTGAATTTGTGGTAACAACTCCAAAGAAAAATGCACCTGTCCAGGGGGAGCAATCCTACCACATCTCAAGACTCTAAAGAAGCATCAGAACCTGACACTGGCTCTTCAAACTCTGATTCATCTAGTTCTGATGAGCCAAATTCTGATAATTCTGGAAGCTCTAATACTTCAAATCCTGAAGGATCCAAGTCAAATTCCGAAGTCTCAGAGAGCATAACTACAGGGGGAGCATCAGAAAATGTTGATGGAGATAACATGTATCATGGGAGAGGATCCTGTTAGGTCACACACACACTGTAGAGGGGGTGAATACAGTGTATAGTACACTCAAATCGAACTTTAAGAACTTAAGTAACAGAAAACAAACTTTATTGAAACAATAAACTCTGTTACAGTATGGAACTGTTACCTCTCAGTGATGAACAAATATCATGAGAGCTGCTAGGGTTACAATGAATAATCTTCTCTAATAATGATAACACTTATAGTTTAAACCCTATATCTGTGTTTATATACTACACTGTTACAAGATAATCGCTAATTGATATGGAATATAATTTTGCTTCCTAAAATATATCAATCGGATATCTTTTCTTCCAAGTATTCCATTCTTTACAGAATTCCTTCTTCATGCATATCTCTTCTTATGTTTATCTTGATCTTCTTTCCTTTAATCAGCTACTGTCCTTATTCGATTGTCCTTCAGCACTTAAGTTCTGATATCTATCTTCTGACGATTATCTCCTGATAACATATGTACTGATATCCTTAAGTCCTGACTTCCAGTATAAGTACTGATCAACAGTTAAGTACTGATTTATCCTGTTCAAATAAGATCTGAAAGCTAAACATACAACATATTAGCCATGACATTATCAAATATATCTAACAATCTCCCCCAACTTGTAAATTAACATAATATACAAGTTTAACAGATATTTGATGATGTCAAAAACATTAAGTACAAATGCATGAGAATTAGACTAGATAACTACAACTTACAGTCCTTAAAGCTTTTACCAATTTCAACTTCTGATAACAACTTCAGTCTGTATAAATATCAGAATTTAAGCAGTTGTAGATCTTCGACTTGGCTTCATCATTTTCTGATCTCTCTGATGTCAGGAGTTGTTCTGAGATAGTTCTTCAACAAATATTTCTCAGCATATCTGAGTTCATCAATCATTCTCCTTTTGACATCTTTAAGCTCTGCAGTATCTTCACCAGTTTGAAAGATTGCAGCTCTGAGATCATTGATCTTTGCTTTTCTCAACTCCTGATCTAGTCTTATGACATAAGCTTTGTCAGACTCTAGATTGAATTCAAGTCCCTTAATACCAAGATATGTTCTGATCTGTGCAGTATTAGGCTTCATATCAACAATATCACCATTGTGATCTCTGTACTTTGGAACATATATGCTATCAGACTTAACAGAATAAAGCCTTTTCTGTCTCTAAATCTGTTCTTTTAAGTAGTTTGCAGCAGTCTCTATTATTCTGTCATCCACTTGAAGTAAGAAAAGTACATGCTCCAATTCTTTAAAATACTTCAATGGAATGGCATTTTGTCTTATATGATAAACCCTACCATCTGTCATAAAATACAACATGATGTATTCTTTCAAGTAGGTATGGTAAACCATCTGTACAGATTCCAGTTGATTCAATCTCTCAGGAGTTGCTCCAATACCTGGTTCACTCAAGGAAGTTGGATCATTGGTAGTGTTGTGTACTCTTCTTTCATCAGCACTTCCCAATCCAGTTTTATCTCTAGCTTCCTTTCCAGTAACTACTCTTGCTTCAAAACCACTTGCAGTAGTCTTCAAAGATTGAGTCTGTTTTGCTTTAGTGAATCCTGGTAGGAGTGTCTTTGATCTATTTTCTGATATCAAGTTAACTTGAGCTCTGTCAGAGGTTACTTGCTTCTTCTGAATATCAGAACTTACAATTTCTTGACTCTGAACAACTTGAGCCATGTCAGAGGTTGTTTTAAGAACTTTTCTTGAAGTCAGAGCAAGATCATCTTTTTCATCAGTAATTTCTTCTTCCTCAGGAGGTACATAAACCTTGACAGGTTCACCAACCTTTTCTTTACCCTTGGATCTTGGATCTATCTGTGGTTGTGATCTAGCTAACGTTGCTTCAGTATGTGTCCTTTCTTTGATCACAATGCCTTTGAGTTTTGGAAGTGACTTTTTACCAGAAGCTTCAAATTTAGATGTGACTTTCTCTGATTTAAGTCTGGCTTCTTCTTCCTTTAAACTTTCCAAGTCCATTCCTGAATTTTCTTGAAGAAATAACTGTCTTGACATTTCCTCATCAAGATCTAGAAGTTCATCAAAACTTATCCTTTTACCAGCAGCAGAACTTATTCTTTTCCCAGTATTAGAACATGTCCTGTGACTAGCTTGTCTTGATGTAAACTATCTACCTTGACTATGAACGCTACCCATTCCAGAGTATCCTTGATCATCATTTCCATCATCCTTTCCTTGCAGTGTCTTGTTAGTGTTGCATTTGGACTTAATTACCTTCTCCCCCTTTTTGGCATCAGCAGGTAGTAAAAGAGAGATAAGTAATTCCACTGAGGATTGGATTTCAGTAAGTTGCGATTGCTGAGAAGCTTGAATTTGTCAGAATATCATCAATCTGAGCTTGTTGTTTCTCTTGAGTCTTCTCAATATAAGCAATCCTGTCAATGGTAGGTTGAAAGAACTTTTTCTTATCAATTTTCCAAACTTGTTCTTGTTTGATAAAGTTCTCTTGAATCTTGTGTAGCTCTCCATGAGTAGTTGAATGAAGACCTTGTAGATGTTTAATACTCAATGCAGTGACTCTAAGCTGGGTTTTTAAATCATCAGAATTTAACATTTCATCAGCTTTAGTCAAGTGCTCAGTAAGATGTATTGCAGTTGGAACACATGAAACTGAGTTCCATTCCTTAGTCCACTCCTGACCTGCAGGAGTTTCACTCCAAGGTACTGGTGCATCCCCAATAACAAACTCTTTTACCAGTTCAGACTTAGGAAGAGTCTGTTGAGGAGTATGTCCTGAAGGACCTGCTTCATCAGCATCTACAGTTGGAGCAGCTTCACCAGTATCTCCAGCATTTGCAGCATCAGAACTTAAAGAATCAGTATCTTTTGATAAGACAACAATGTGAGTAACAATGGAGGCTTCAGCATCCTCTAATTGCTGATCTGATACTAAGTTCTGATCAACAGCCATATCCTGATGCTCACCTAAAGTCTGATCATCAACATCTTGATGCAGAGAAGGTGTTGTTGATAACTCTGGAGTTTGAACAGCATCAGTAACAGGTGTTGTGGAAGGATTATTTATTGTTGGAGCTTCTAAGAGAAATACTTCAGACACAACCAAGTGTTGAACATCAATATCAGCACTTGTGCCTGGATCAACAAGAGACACAGATGGTGAGTTAGCCTTGTCAGATACAGCTTCTTGAGATGGAGTTGATGGAGAAGAAGTGACTGGAGCAATTGTCTTGTGAGATCAGAGATTCCTGATCCCCTTCCTTAGCTGCTTCCTCTTCATCATCTGAAACTGGCCTTTGTGCCCTCTGTTTCTTGTACTTCCTTGTTGATTTGGATTCCTTGGGAGTTTCAGGAACTATCATTCGTCTAAGCCTCTTGAGAAGCCTAGAACCCCCAATTTCAGAATCCTTCTGAGAAACCTCTTTCTCAGCTTCAGAAACAACAGGTTCTCTAGAAGAAACCTGTTCCTCAGAATCTGATTCATCGGTCAATGCAATCCTCCTTCTCTTTTGAGATGTTTGAGGAACATTCTTTGTCCTCTTTGGCTTGGAAGATGAAGGCTTCACAGTAGGTGCTGAAGATGAAGGTTGAGCAGTCTGTGAAGTGGAGAGGTAGGATTTGAGATATGTTCTGAGGGTAGGTACTGAGGTTGATGGATTTTGGGTGTTTGGAGTTGGTTGGAAATCAGAGTAAACAGATCTATAAGTATCAGGATCAGCATGTACCAGGATCTGTTTTACAGACTTAGGAATCTGTAATGGTCTAACCACTTTTTTCTTAGTATCAGCATTTACCAGGTCATTAAAGTATCATTTTGCAACCTTAAAAGGTGGGGTTTGAGTGCTGACTAAATGAGGTTCATCAGTACAGTAAGTGTAAATAAGTTGACAGAATCTAGCAAAATAAACAATATCTCGATCCTCTGTCACCCTATCCCCAATAAAACCAATTATTCCAGTTGCAAAATCAAAATGAGTTTGATGAATAATAGCATACCCATATTCTAGTTCGAACTGAGACTGTTATCAAATTTTATTCACAGATAAGCCAAGTAAAGGATTAGACTGAGAAATCAGAACTTAGACCTATACCAGAACTTAACAGTCATCAGAACATAATTTCTTAACTCGAAAAAGGAATGCACATCTTAGTAAATCCTCATACAAGTTCTTAGTTATAGACTTCAGAACTTAATCATCAGAACGTGTAACTAGAACTTGTCCTCAGAATTTGTGCAATAATGACACAATGACTGTTTATCTAAAATAACATAGACCACCACAGAAATTTTCATCATTCAGATGGAGTGATTAGTGTGTGCATTAAGCTAAATAACAGACAAAGAGTAAAGTCTGATTCACTTCAGTACATCTTAGAAATAAGGCATAACTAAAATTTTGCTAAAGAGCTGTCATTGTCCAGAAACCTACTGATCAATGAGATCATGCTTGAGTCCACCTCAACTGTTTTGTGCTAATTTTATGCATCTTTTGAAATTCTATTTTACAGTGGCTTCTCAGTGTAAGTGAGTCACGACTGTGTATCAGAATTTATGCTATTATCAGAGTATTTCTCCAGTAATCATAGAGTGTGAAAAGTCACCAAGAAAATATTTTGCTTTTCTAATGCATATCTACTTAATACCAGCAATGCACTTGGGTCGTCCCTTCCACATTTTTACTCTAGATCTCAAAGGAGTACCTGATTTTATTCTTTGATCTTTTTGCTTTTTCTTTTGATAAGTGAGGTTTATCAGCACTTAGTACATTCAGCAGTTTTACTAGTATCAGAACTTAACAGATGAGTAGCATTATTCTAATTTGTGACTTAGTAATAAGATATACAAAGTAAACTTAACTGAGCTCAATTATCAGAATTTGCTAGTGTCATAGGGTTTCCACTGAAATAATTACTTCTTACATGGAATCATTTGTTTATTGAAGACTACTAGGTCAGTATCTAGCACAGTTATCCTCATAGGATTGAATAGGTACTTGAACAGACATATCACTTATCAGAGTTTAGAAACATATATCAGACAACAGTCAGTACTTAAAGACATTTATCAATTAAGCACAGAATACACAATGAGATTAATTCTGTAAATACTGAGCATAAAGTCTGATAACACTGTACAAGACTAAGCAGATTTAGAGAAAGAACCTGAAACCATTCCAAGTTCATTTACCAATCTTGTAAAAGTAGCTTCACACAGTGGTTTTGTGAAGATATCTGCTAGTTGTTGATCTGTGGGAACAAAATGCAATTCCACTGTACCTTCATCCATATGTTCCCTGATGAAGTGGTACCTGATGCTGATGTGCTTTGTCATTGAGTGTTGAACTGGATTACCTGTCATAGCAATAGCACTTTGATTATCACAGTAAATAGGGATTTTGAAATATGTTAACCCATAATCCAGTAACTGATTCTTCATCCAAAGAATCTGTGCACAACAGCTTCCTGCAACAATATACTCTGCTTCTGCAGTTGATGTGGAAATTGACTTTTGTTTCTTGCTGTACCAAGAAACCAATCTGCCTCCAAGAAATTGGCAGCTTCCACTTGTGCTTTTCCTGTCAATTTTACAACCTGCAAAATCTGCATCTGAGTAACCTATTAGTTTAAAATCTAATTCTCTAGGATACCATAATCCCAGAGCAGTTGTTCCTTTAAGATACTTAAAGATTCTTTTTACAGCTATTAAGTGAGGTTCTCTTGGATCTGCTTGAAATCTTGCACAAAGACAGGTAGCATACATGATATCAGGTCTACTAGCAGTTAGATAGAGTAGAGAGCCAATCATACATCTGTAGTCAGTAATATCTACTGATTTACCGGTATCCTTATCCAGTTTTGTCGCAGTGGCCATTGGAGTGGATGCACTTGACAATCTTGCATTCCAAATTTCTTCAGCAAGTTTCTGGTGTACTTGGTTTGACAAATAAAAGTGCCTTCCTCATTCTGCTTAACTTGAAGGCCCAGAAAATAGCTAAGTTCCCCCATCATACTCATCTGATATCTTGACTGCATTAGTTTGGCAAACTTTTTGCAAAGTTTATCATTTGTAGATCCAAAAATGATATCGTCAACATAAATCTGGACCAGAAGTAAGTCCTTTCCATGGTTGAGGTAGAACAGTGTTTTATCTATTGTCCCTCGGTTGAATCCACTTTCTAGAAGAAACTGAGCTAAAGTCTCATACCATGCTCTAGGAGCTTGTTTAAGTCCATAAAGTGCTTTGTCAAGCCTGTAGACATAATCTGGATGTTTGGTATCTACAAAACCTGGAGGTTGTTCAACATATACCTCCTCCTCCAATTCTCCATTGAGAAAAGCACTTTTCACAACCATTTGAAAGACAGTAAACTTTTTGTGAGCAGCATAAGCCAAGAATATCCTTATGGCTTCTAACCTAGCAACTGGTGCAAATGTTTCATCATAATCAACTCCCTCCTGTTGAGAATATCCTTTTGCTAACCAGCCTTGCCTTATTCCTTGTAATTATGTCATCGCTGTCAGTTTTGTTTCTGAATACCCACTTTGTACCAACAACAGATCTATTCTTTGGTCTTGGCACTAGGGTCCAGACTTTGTTTCTTTCAAATTCATTCAACTCTTCCTGCATTGCTTGCACCCAATCAGCATCTTGAAGAGCTTCTTCCACTTTCTTTGGCTCAGTCTGAGAGAGAAAAGAATTGTAAAGACATTCATTTGAAGTACCTGTTCTAGTTCTGACACCTGCATCAGGATTTCCAATTATCAAATCAGGTGTATGTGATTTTGTCCACTTCCTTGCAGATGGAAGGTTTTCTCTAGAACTGGATGCTCCCCCAAGATCCATGCTATTTTCATTTTCATTTTCTGATGCTCCCCCTGAAACTATGCTCTCTGAGTTGGATTCTTCAGTATTTAGATTTTCAGCACTATCAGAACTTGGCTTATCAGAACTTGAAGAGCCAGATGTATGTTCTGATGTTTCTTGAGATGTGGTAGGATCTTGAGTATGCTCCCCCTGCATAGGTGCATCTTCCTTTGACATAGTCTCCACAGTTTCAATAACATCAGAGTTTAATCCATCAGAGTTTAGAGTATCAGGACTTAGACTATCAGGATTTTCTGTATCAGAATTTGAGTCTTCATTTTCAAATCTCAGCTGATCATGGTCAATGAAATCTTCAAGACCAGTAATCTTTTTGTCATCAAAAGAGACATTGATAGATTCCATGACCACTTTTGTTCTCAAATTATAGACTCTGAAGGCTTTTGTGGAAAGTGGATATCCAACAAAGATTCCTTCATCAGCTTTTAGATCAAACTTTGATAGCTGTTCAGGATGAGTCTCGAGAACAAAACACTTGCATCCAAATACATGAAAATATTTCAGATTTGGCTTCTTTTTCTTCACCATCTCATATGGTGTTTTTCCATGCTTGTTAATGAGTGTTGCATTTTGAGTAAAACAAGCAGTCTGCACAGCTTCAGCCCAGAAATAGGTTGGAAGCTTTGCTTCTTCAAGCATTGTACGTGCAGCTTCAATGAGAGTTCTATTCTTCCTTTCAACAACTCCATTTTGCTGTGGAGTTCCAGGAGCAGAAAATTCCTGCTTTATTCCATGGCTTTTGCAGAACTTTTCCATTATCAAATTCTTGAACTCAGTGCCATTATCACTCCTTAAAACTTTCACAGAATCTTTGACCATTTTATCCAGATGTTTGATATGATCAATCAAGGTTGATGCAGTTTCACTTTTTGTATGCAAGAAATACACCCATGTGTATCTGGTGAACTCATCCACTATGACCAACGCATACTTCTTCTTTGCAATAGACATGACATTTACTGGACCAAATAGATCAACATGTATTAGATGATAAGGCTCAAGAATTGATGATTCAGTCTTGTCTTGAATAAAGATTTTCTTTGTTTGGCTTTCTGACATGAATCACAAAGACCATCAGGAGCAAATACTGTGTTTGGCAATCCTCTCACAAGATCTTTCTTGACCAATTCATTAATATTATTGAAATTTAAATGAGAGAGTTTCTTATGCCAATTCCAGCTTTCTTCAATTGATGCTCTACTCATTAGACAGATTGCAGAACCATCAGTACTTGTTGAAAGCTTAGCTTCATAAATGTTACCACGCCTGTATCCTTTCAGAACAACTTTGCCTTTAGATTTACTCACAATTTCACAGTGTTCTTCAAAGAAATCAACATGATAACCTCTGTCACAGATTTGACTTATACTCAGTAGGTTGTGTTTAAGTCCTGAGACTAGAGCTACTTGTTTAATTATGACATTTCCAAGATTGATATTGCCATATCCCAATGTTTTTCCAATGTTGCCATCTCCATAAGAAACACTTGGGCCAGCTTTCTCCACAAAGTCTGATAGCAGGGCCTTATTTCCAGTCATATGTCCTGAACATCCACTATCCAGAACTAGAATATTTTTCCTGTTGCCCTGCAATCACAAAGACCACTAATTATTAATTTTAAGGACCCAGACTTGCTTGAATCCTTTGGCCTTATTAAGTTTGTTAACATTTGCAGCGGATTTAGCATCAGAGTTTATGTTAACATTTTTCTTATCAGAACTTACACTATCAGACTTTGAATCAGAATTTACACTAGAAGGAACAATGGAAACTTTCTTCAAAGAAGGTTTTATTTGATAATAATCATAGTACAAACTATGATATTCCTTACAAGTATAAATGGAATGCCATAAACTACCACAATGAAAACAAGGATTTTGTGGTTTGTATCTAACAGACTGACTCTTAACTCCTGATTTTGAAGGTAAGGAGTTAATATTCTTATTCTTCCTGCAAAAAGAAGCCAGATGGTTAGAACTTCCACAGTTATGACATGTTTTCCTAGGAGCATCAAGAACAGGTTTATAATCATTGCTTTTATTCACACCTTCCTTTCCATTCCTATTTTTCCTAGGTGATTTTACCTTGTTTGCATTCTTGATATCTTTCAGCTTATGCTTAAGCTGCTTCTTTGTCATTAAGCCTATGTTCACTTCAGCTGTCTTTTCCTGTTTTAGTTTATCAGAAGTTAATTTCTTTGTAACTTCTGATTTTTCATTTTCAGACTTTACAGTTACAAACTTAACAGGTTTTAACTTTGGCTTTTGTTTATCAACAGACTTAATTTCTTCAGTTCCTTTATCTTTCTTATCTTCTCCATAACCTAAGCCCTCTTTCCAGTTTCCACTACTTAGCAAATTTTGAGTTGTTTTGCCAGAGTTAGTCCAAGTCCTGATAATCTCTCTTTCCTTTTCTAACTCAGTTTTTAGAGATTCATTTAATTTTAGCACTTCATTCCTAACATAAAAAGCATCATCTCTATCCTTCTGAGTTTGATGGAACATGACTAACTCTTTTTCTAAGAAATCATTTCTTTTCTTAAATGCAAGATTTTCAGAAGTTAATCTTTCACATGTTAAAGTTTGATCTCTATAGCTAACAAACATGGTTTTAAGATATCTTCTCAACTCATTAATATCATCAGTATGAAAAGCATAAGTAGTCTGAGGTACCTTTGTTTCAGCAGCTTCAGAACTGCTCTCAGCACTTTCTTTATCAGCATTTGCCATCAATGCATAGTTTTCCTCACTTTCAGAGTCTGAGGTGTCTGTCCAGCTTTTCTGCTTTGTGACAAGAGCCTTGCCTTTGTCACCCTTTACCTTCTTGCAGTCAGGAGATATGTGGCCTTTCTCACCACAGTTATAGCATTTAACATTGGTGTAATCTCATCTGTCAGACTTTCCTCCTCTGCCTTCAGATCTTCTGAAATTCTTCTTATCAGAACTTATGCCTTTCCTGGAAAACTTCTTTCCCTTCCTGAACTTCCTGTATGCAATCTTTGTGATTCCTTTCACCATAAGAGCACACAGCTTCATCATCTCCTCATCAGCATCAGTCTCAGGCAAGCTTTCAGAATCTGAGTCATCATCACTCTCAGAACTTGATGACTCAGTATCAGACTTTATGAAAAGAGCTTTACCCTTGTCTTTCTTTGAGGAAGCTGCTTTGGGGAATTCTTCTTCAGCCTTAAGAGCAACTGTCCTTGACTTTCCTCCTTTCCTCTTGCTTCTTTGTTCCATCTCCAGCTCATGAGTCTTGAGCATTCCATAGATTTCGTCAAGAGTTGTTTCATCAAGATTGTAGTTGTCTCTTATTGTCGTTGCCTTCAAATCCCAGCATTCAGGAAGAGCTAACAGGAACTTAAGGTTTGAATCTTCAAGATCATACTCTTTATCAACCAATGACAAATCATTCAAAAGTTTGACAAATCTATCATATAAATCATTCAATGACTCATTAGTCTTTGAGTCAAAGTGTTCATACTCTTGAGTGAGTATTGTCTTCCTGTTCTTCTTAATTGTGTCAGTTCCCTGACACCTTATTTCCAGAGCATCCCATATCTCCTTAGCAGTCTTGCAGTTGATTACCCTGTTTGACATTACATTATCAATGGCACTATGCAGTAAGTGTCTTACCTTAGCATCCTTAGCAATTGATGCTATGTCTTCAGCAGTATAATCACTCTTCTCCTTTGGTACGGTCTTTGCTGCTTCACCTGCAACTGCAACTGCGAGTTTGGTTGGTTTGTGAGGGCCTTCCTTGATTCTATCAAGGTATTCTGGATCTGTTGCTTCCAGGAACATGGTCATCCTTACCTTCCATATGGGATATTCAGATGGTCTCAGTATGGGAACTCTGATGGTCTCATACCGACTCTGAATTTGTGTCTTTGGTGGTTCCTCAGTTTTGGTAGGCTTAGTTGGAGTTTCTGTGTCCGACATGATTGTGTTTGGATCTTTAACTGTATGTATGTTAACAGATAGGCTCTGATACCAATTGTTAGGTCACACACACACTGTAGAGGGGGTGAATACAGTGTATAGTACACTCAAATCGAACTTTAAGAACTTAAGTAACAGAAAACAAACTTTATTGAAACAATAAACTCTGTTACAGTATGGAACTGTTACCTCTCAGTGATGAACAAATATCACGAGAGCTGCTAGGGTTACAATGAATAATCTTCTCTAATAATGATAACACTTATAGTGTAAACCCTAAATCTGTGTTTATATACTACACAGTTACAAGATAATCGCTAACTGATATGGAATATAATTTTGCTTCCTAAAATATATCAATCAGATATCTTTTCTTCCAAGTATTACATTCTTTACAGAATTCCTTCTTCATGCATATCTCTTCTTATGTTTATCTTGATCTTCTTTCCTTTAATCAGCTACTGTCCTTATCTGATTGTCCTTCAGCACTTAAGTTCTGATATCTATCTTCTAACGATTATCTCCTGATAACATATGTACTGATATCCTTAAGTTCTGACTTCCAGTATAAGTACTGATCAATAGTTAAGTACTGATTTATCCTGTTCAAATAAGATCTGAAAGCTAAACATAAAACATATTAGCCATGACATTATCAAATATATCTAACAGATCCAGTTCTAGAAGTCAACTTCAATCTGCAAGGAAGTGGACCAAATCACATACACCTGACTTAATTATTGGAGATCCTGAAACAGGTGTCAGAACTAGAACTGCAACATCAAATGAATGTCTCTATCATTCTTTTCTATCTCGGACTGAACCAAAGAAAGTGGAAGAAACTCTTCAAGATGCTGATTGGGTGCAAGCAATGCAGGAAGAGTTAAATGAATTTGAAAGAAATAAAGTCTGGACCCTAGTGCCAAGACCAAAGAACATATCAGTTGTTGGCACAAAATAGGTGTTCAGAAACAAAACTAATAGTGATGGCATAATTACAAGGAATAAATCAAGGTTGGTTGCTAAAGGCTACTCTCAACAGGAGGGTATTGATTATGATGAAACATTTGCACCAGTTGCTAGATTAGAAGCCATAAGGATCTTTTTGGCTTATGCTGCTCACAAAAAGTTTAAAGTCTTTCAAATGGATATGAAAAGTGCTTTTCTTAATGGAGAATTGGAAGAAGAGTTCTATGTTGAACAACCTCCAGGCTTTGTAGATTCAAAATTTCCAAATCATGTCTACAACCGTGATAAAGCACTTATGGCCTTAAGCAAGCTCCTAGAGCATGGTATGAGACTTTAGCTCAATTCCTTCTGGAAAGTGGATTTCACAGAGGTACAATTGATAAAATACTGTTCTACCTCAACCATGGAAAGGACTTAATTTTGGTACAAATATATGTTGATGATATCATATTTGGTTCTACAAATGCCAAACTCTGTGAAAAGTTTACAAAGCTAATGCAGTCAAGATATTAAATGAGTATGATGGGAGAACTTAGTTATTTTCTGGGCCTTCAAGTCAAGCAAACTGAAGAAGGTACTTTTATCTGTCAATCCCAGTATACCAGAAACTTACTGAAGAAGTTTGGAATGCAAGATAGTTCAACAGCATCCACTCCCATGGCCACTACAACCAAGTTAGATAAAGATACTGGTTCACCAGTAGATATTACTAATTACAGAGGTATGATTGGCTCTTTACTCTATTTAACTGTAAGTAGACCTGATATCATGTATGCTACCTGTCTTTGTGCAAGATTTCAGGCTGATCCAAGAGAACCTCACTTAATAGCGGTGAAAAGAATTTCAAGTACCTTAAGGGTACAACTGATCTGGGATTGTGGTATCCTAGAGAATCAGATTTTAAGCTAATAGGTTCCTCATATGCAGATTTTGCAGGATATAAAATAGACAGGAAAAGCACTAGTGGAAGCTGCCAATTTCTTGGAGGTAGATTGGTTTCTTGGTTTAGCAAGAAACAGAAGTCAATTTCCACATCAATGCAGAAGTAGAATATATTGCTGCAGGAAGTTGTTATGCACAGATTCTTTGGATGAAGAATCAGTTACTGGATTATGGGTTAGAATTTTCTAAAATCCCTATTTACTGTGATAATCAAAATGCTATTGCTATGACAGGTAATCCAGTCCAACACTCAATGACTAAGCACATCAGCATTAGGTACCATTTCATAAGGGAACATATGATGGAAGGTACAGTGGAATTGCACTTTGTTCCAACAGATCAACAACTAGCAGATATCTTCACAAAACCACTATGTGAAGCTACTTTTACAAGACTGGTAAATGAACTTGGAATGGTTTCAGGTTCTTTCTCTAAATCTGCTTAGTTTTTGTTCTCATGCATCAGACTTTATGATCAGTGTTTACAGATTGTTTTATTTTCATATAATATGTGCTTAAAATTGAAATTCATTAAATGCTGATTGTTATGATCTTTAAACTCTGATAGTGTTTTGAATGTTCTGTGACTATTCAATCCAGTGAGGATAACTGTGCTAGATGCTGACCTATTAGTCTTTAACATACTAGAAATCCCATGTTTGAATTAGTTGTTTATGTGGAAACTCATTAACACAAGCAAATTCTGATTTTGAGCTTAGTCAAGTTTACTTTGTGTATCTTATTACTAAGTCACAAACTAGATTATTGCTTCTTATATGTTAGATTCTGATGTCATTAAATCTTAAGGATGAACTAAATGCTGATAAGCCTCACTTATCCAAAGAAAAGAAAAGAAAAGTCAGGTACTCCTTTGAGATATAGAGTAAAATGTGGAAGGGAAGACCCAAGTGCATTGCTGGTATTAAGTAATATGCATTAGAAAAAGCAAATAAATTTTCTTGGTGACTTTTCACATTTTCTGATTACTGGAGAAATACTCTGACAACAACATAAATTCTGATAAGCAGTCAGGACTCACTTACACTGAGAAGTCACTGTAAAAAGGAATTTCAAAAGATGCATAAAAT
This sequence comes from Apium graveolens, assembly GCF_009905375.1. NCBI lineage: Eukaryota > Viridiplantae > Streptophyta > Magnoliopsida > Apiales > Apiaceae > Apium > Apium graveolens. The sequence goes on from NC_133649.1 coordinate 59,419,107, forward strand.
GAGCAAAAACAGTTGAGGTGGACTTTTGCATAAATTTGTTCTATAGTAGACTTCATGATTGATGACAGATTTTAAGCACTTTTCCTTAGTTATGCCTTATCTCTAAGATATACTGAAGTTTATCAGACTTTAATCTTTATCTGATATTTTGCTAAATGCACACACTTTCACTCCATGTGAATGATGAAAATTACTGTGGTGATTAAGTTGTTTTTGACAAACAGTTAAGTGTTATTTGCATACATTCTGAGGACAAGTTCTGATGGAAGTTCTGATGATTAAACTCTGAAGAAAACAAGTCAGTATTTGTATGAAGAATCACAGAAAAAGATATTCACTTTTTGAGTTCAGAAGCCATATTCTGATGACTGGTAAAATATAATATAAGTTAAGTTCTGATATTAAATCCTGATGGAATCCTTGATGCTTATGTGGCATTTTTCTTTACTTGACTTATTTATGGTAAACTCTAAAGCAAACATATTTAAATCAGAATAGATTTGGGTAAGATAAAAATAGTCATAATCATTATGGGTTAGTGTTTAACGTGTTTGTCCTGAAAAACTGCATGTGCACGGTAATTATTGCTTATTTTACGTGCCCATTAACTCCTGTTTTAACTGTTTATTGACTGTTCACATGTTTCCAGGTGTAAAGTGTATCCCATGCTTCAAAATTATAACTGTTGAGTGGAGAGAGTATATATATATAGGGGTTAAAAGATTTTCTAAACTTTTACTTACTTTTCTATTCTTAATCTCTTTTATTCTCTCTCTCTAATATTCTCTGAAGCATTCTCTTCCAGGAATTCCCACAAACACCTTTTGTGCAACATATTTTCTCACTTAATTTCTTACAGAGATGGCACCAAAAGACGTGATTTTCAATGTAGCTAAGTTTGTTCCCAACAACTACTCGTCTATTCTTAGCAAGGTTGAAGCTCCATCAGAACTTCACTTTATTCAGGACTTTCTTGCTAATTCTGATATTGGGTACGCTCTGACCCAACCTGACGCAGTCTCTGGAATCCAAGTACTGGAGTTTTGGAGAAGTGGAATCTATGATGATGGAGGTACTCAAGGGTCCCCAAGTATTATCTTTACAACAGGGGAGGATGAACATGTCGTGACATTGGCCACGGTTTGACAAGCACTGCAGCTGCCTGAGAACTGCGTTTATTCAACTGTTGAGGAGCCAGTTCTTCAAAATACGATGGCCAGTCTGGGGTATGAAAAGACATTGGCAAAGCTGGGTCAATTAAAGAGATCCAACATAAGGAGGGAATGGAGTTTCTTCTTTGACTACATTACAAAGACCTTCGCCAATAAATGTTCTAATTTTGATGCAATCCCCATTCTCAGTCAACAAATCGGGTATGCTCTCATTAATCAAACTGATTTTGATTATGCAAGTGCTATTTTAGGTTTTATTGGGGATAGGATGACAGAAGATAGGAATACTGTCTATTTTACTAGATTCTGTCAGCTTATTTATAGTTTTTGTTGTGATGATAAACCCCAATCTGCTATTGAATTAATTCCATCTTTTCGACTAGCAAAAAGAGCTTTTAATGACTTATTATCTACTGATAATAAGAAGGTTGTGTTAAGACCCCTCCGAGTTCCTTTATCTGTCAAACATGCCTTAATAACCTATGATCCAGTTACATATACTGCATTATATCCTGATGTTCAAACATCCTGAACCTCAACCATCAGCACCTACCACCACTATCCCAAATACCTCAAACTTCTCAACCACAACCAAAATCTACCATCAGGACATCTGTCAAACCATCAACTCAATCATCTCAACCTGAATCATCAGCACATACCATCAGATCTTCATCTTCCAGGCCAAAGAGGATAATGTCTGTTCCTCAACCTCCACAGAAGAGAAGGAAGATGATTCTCGGAGATGTATCTGATAGTGATGAAGAAATATTTGAAGCACGGGTTCATGCATCAGAACCTGTGATACTTGAAGCTGAGAATGTTACTTCTCAGAAAGAAACTGCAGCTCAAAGTTCTGATACTTTGAAAAAGAAATATGTAAGTTCTAAAGCTGCTAAAGCAACTCCTTCATTGGCAAAGAGATTGAAGAAAATGAAGGCTAGGAGGTATTTGGCTAAAGCTCCATCAGAAGATACTGAACAAGCTGAGGAAGGGGATCAGGAATCTTTGATCTCGTAAGAACCAACTGTTATTGAAGCCCTTCCAGCTCAAGCCAAAGAAACTGCTACTGATACAGTTGTAACCCCTCATGTCTCACCTTTTAAAGCTACAGATGATGCTGAAGAACACACTAAAAATTCTGAAATAGATATTCACAATTTGAATATACCAAATGTCCTTTATCTGGAAGCTCCATCTACAGAAGCTCAGCAATTTCCAACTCAATTTCCAACTTTAAATGCTGAGATACCATCTACATCAACCACACAAGCTCTGAAGATAAATTCTGATGTTCAGAATTTAAATGAAGCTGTTCCTGAATCTCCAGTTGCTTCACACACTGTTGTGTTGTCAGAACATAATGCGTCTTCCTCAAATTCTGAAGACAGTGATTCTGCTAAGACTCCAGTTCCTATACCAGGAAAGGAAGAATTGGTGAAGAAATTTGTTGAAAAAGAAGCACCTATTCCTGGGGAGGATACTCACAGAGGTGTGGAGTGGACCAAGAAGTGGAATGAGGGTGATGTTTAAAAATACCCATTTTGGGGTGCAATGGCTGAAAATACCCATTTTCAAAACACATGGCTGAAAATACCGTTTTGGATACGCATTTTGCAATTGGGTAAGTGTAATACGCATTTGAGAATTGGGTATCTAAGAAAATTACTAAGGATACGCATTTGTAGTTTGGGTATTACCATTGAGATACGCATTTGCCAAATGCGTATCTTAAAAAAAAATTTAGATACCCATTTGACAAATGCGTATCTAGTACAAAACACGATACCCAAATGACAAATGCGTATCCAAAATGGTATGTTCAGCCATCCACTTCCAGAATGGGTATTTTCAGCCATTTGCACCAAAAAATTGTTATTTTTAACATTCTTTCGTGGAATGACACTGATTTCATTCCAAGTTCTAACATTCTGACAAAGCATATTGCTAAAGCTGATGAGTTGCTCACAAATGCTGATTTAAAGACACAACTCAAGATCACCGCTCTATCTACCAAACATCTTCAAGGTCTACATTCTTCTACTCTTGAGAAGGTTGATACACTAAAGGAACATGCTGACAAGCTAGATCTACAGCTTAAGCTTGACAAGAACAGATATATCAGACCTACTCTTGAGAAAATTGAAGCCATTGAGAAGATTCAAGAGAATCAACAGGCCCAAATTGATGAGGTCCTGGCTAACAAAGTTTCTCAGAAAGCTCAATTGGAAGAAATCCAATCTTCAGTTGAACTTCTTCTTTCTCTCTTACTTCCTGATGATGCCAAAAAGGGGAGAAGGTAGTTAAGTCCAAATGTTCACCTACTGAAATACTGAAGAAAAAGGATGATAAAAGTGATGACCAGGGAAACTCTGATAAGAGTAGAGGTCAAGGAAAAGTTTTAGGAAAATCTTCTACACAGAACAAGTCACTGTGAATGGTAAAAGAATAAATTCAAGTTCTGATAAACAAAGTCTGATGTCAAGTTCTGATATTCTGATTCAGTCAGGATCTAAAGACTCTCAGAAGTTTTTACAAACTCTAAAGCTAAAGGGGAAGCAGACTACTGTTTATTACAAAAATCCTAAAATCCAGACACTTGATGAGGAGATAGCAAGAATATTATTTATGAAACAAAATCCAGGAATGGATTCGGAAACTCTCAAGGAGGAAGAAGCTATATTTGCTGCTGAGAAAACAAATCTTAAGTCTAAATCTTCTAATGCAAAGAAACCTTCAAGGCCTAAGGAAAAAGGCATTGTGATCAGGGAAAAGTCAAAATCTGAGATTTTAATATCCAAGACTAGATCACAAACTGAGATTGATCCTCAATCAAAAGGAAAAGAAAAGGTTGGTGAACCTTTAAAGATTGAGAAAAATATAAGTTCTTCCATTCCAGTCTATCAAACCACAATACATGATGAAGATTTGATAGAAGATGAAACTGTTCAAATTCTGAAAAGAAGAAAGGTAATTGAAGAATCTAAAACAACCTCTAACACTACTCAAGTTGTTCAGGATGAAGAACAACAAGCTATAGAAGAAACATCAAATTCTGATCAAGTTAATTTGGAAAAGATGACAATTGCTGATAAGAAGAAGCTGTTATGGAAGAAAGCTAGTCCAGTTGAACCAAAATCCAATCTCTTGATGAATCAACTTGCAACATTTGGATTGAGATCCAAGCAACCTAGAGATAAAGCTGGATTCGGTTCTGATGATGAGAAAATACAAACAGGAGTAGAAGTTACTCTAAGAGATCCTTTCATGTTGATAGACAAACCATATGAACAAATCAAACAAAAGCACCTTGACAAGGTGTTGTCTGCTCAAATCATGTAGATGCTCATGATAAGGAAAATCTAAAGGAGAAATTGATTTTATTTCTCTATGATGGATTAACTTACATACTAGCTGATACTAATGTGCTAAAGAAGTCTGTCAGAGAACTTCAACATATTCACTATCTTCTGGAAGTAAAATCTGATGTTACATGAAGATGGTCAGAATACATTTTGAAGGCTATAAGAGATTTATTCAGAATCTCTGGTACAAAGACTTCTCAATATATACCAATGATTACTGAAGATGATGGAAGAGAAATTCCTATGTTGAAGAATTCTGCTAAGGTGGAAGTTATTCTGAAAGGAAAATGCTTATGTTATAATGAAAACTCTTCACATCCTAGAGTTATCAGACTTGGTGATGGACTTGAAAGAACATCAATTCAAGATCTTAGAACTGCCATTTAATAGATTGGTGATTGTAAAGATGAAGAACTAATGCAGGTCAAAGCACAGTTAGTTGAAATTCTGAGGAAAGCTGAAGACAAGCTGGTAAGAGATTTTGTTGAGAATCATTATGGATTCAGATTGATCCAGTGAAGTTGGTAAAGCTAAAAGGACTGTAAGTTGTAGTTAACAGTCTTATTAAACTCTTATTGCATTTGAACTTAAATTTTTTTGACATCATCAAATCTATTAACTTGTATATTTTGCATGATTTACAAGTTGGGGGAGATTGTTAGATATATTTGAGATGTCATGTCTAATATGTTTCATCTTTAATTTTCAGATCTTAACAAACAGGAAATATCAATACTTACTGGAATCAGTACTTACTGGAAGTCAGAACTTAAGGATATCAGGACTTAGATTATCAGAAGATAATATCAGAAGATGGATATCAGAACTTAGGTACTGGAGGACTAACAGTTAAGGAAGGAAGCTGATTTATAAGAAAGAAGATCGAGACTAATACAAAAAAAAGATATGCATGGAAAGAGTTAGAGGACTTAAAGAATTGTATAAGATATCTGAATTGATATATTTTAGGAGACAGAATTATATTCCATATCAATTAGAAGTTATCTTGTAATTGTGTACTATATAGACACAGACATAGGTTTACACTATATGTGTGATCATTATCGAGAAGATTATACATTGTAACCTAGCAGCTCTCGTGATATTTGTTCATCACTGAGAGAGAATAGTTCCATTGTAACAGAGTTTATTATATTGAATATATCTGTTTACTGTTACTTGTGTTCGAAATCGATTTGATTGTATTCCACACTGTATTCAAGCCCCTTCTACAGTGTTGTGTGACCTAACATTAAATGAAAGTTTATGTAACAAATTTAATTGAGTGCCCGTTAATGCTATTTTAATTTCTTGTAAATAGTTTTGTACAACATTTCATTTACTGCTATTTGATTTACTGCTATTTTTAAATCAATGTTGGTTTATTTTTTTTGCTGGACTGATTTGCTGCTATTTTATTTGATTTTACTGCTATTTTACGTGCTTCTCCTAATCATTGCCATATTTCATATAAATGATTTTATGGTTCGTATCGGTTCTAATATGTACATTTCTTTTTATATAGGATGGGCGAGTTCTTTCATCTCAGATTTTACCACATGGGAAGGTTATTGTGGCCTTGAAGTAGAAGACAAATTCAAAATCCAAAGCCACAGTCCAAAGCCAAAAGCAAAGTCAGACTCTAAAAGAAGTCGGTGAAAATGTGAATCTAATGTCTGCAAATGTTCGGAGGAAATTGGAATTACAAAATCAAAGAAATGAAGATGAAAATATTGATGAAAGTGAGAATATGGATGAGAATAATATTCAGGTTAAAAGTTATAATTAATGCACACATGTCCTTATCGATGATCGACATAATCTACTAATTCTGATTATATATATGTTTCTTATTATATCTTGCAGGTTGAATATCTACCACCTCTACCGCCACTTCCATCTCCTGTGAAGCCAATTACAGAATATGAACTGAATAAATTTCTAAATATTCAGAGGAACAATGAAAAGCTTCGCGAGATAGGCCTTCCTACATTAGCTGTTGATGTGAGAGATGCATTCAAAGAAAATACTTGGGAAAAAGTGATACAAGATGAAGATGAATATATTCCAGAGGATGATCAAAGCGAGGATGAACCTTCAAAACATTTTCCAAAGGTGCTTCATCTTATTTTTTATATTATTACGCCTTATTTTTTACATTATTACGCCTTACTTTTGAATGTTCAACCTATTTTCAGAAAACCAAAAAAGTGAAGAATTTTCTGGTTCTTAGTGGACCAACTACCCGTTCGCGAGCTAATCCCGAGGAGACAACCAAAAAAACTTCAACTGGGAATTATAAGACTATGAAGGAGGAACCAAAATCAGTTCTTGTACAACCAGCTGCAAAACTTCAGTTACCATGTCATCAGGGAGTAGGAACAATGGCTGACTATTTTGCGATGCGTGAACGCCAAGAAAAAAAAGTTGCAGATGTTGTTGTTGCAACTGGGAGTGGAACTAAAAATCAAAATGACAGGATTCCGGAAACCGACTTCCCTGATATAGAAAATGAAGAAGTTGAAGCAGGTTTTGAGTTTTTTTACTTGAATTAATATTTTGCCTATACGCCATTTCTAAATATTTTATAAATGTCAAATGGTTAACTACTGAATGTTTTTACTTGAACATGACACTTACAGTCGAAGTTCCTAAAAGGTTACAAGGGGTAACAAGGATGGATAAAGTTCATACAAGGCCATTTGAGAAAAGAGTTCTCATCTCCATGAATGAGAAGTTCCAGCCTGTTTCAGATAATGGTAAAGATGTTGCTGAATTGAGCCGTTTCCTGGGGACTCTAAAAAGGTGTGTGTCGCTGACCTATGCTTCTTGGGAGCATGTTCCTGTGACCCTAAAAGAAACCTTATGGGAATATACTCGGGTAATTACTGGATATAAATTCTCCATGAGAAAAATAATTTTGCTCAAGTATTTATTATTTTTTGTGTGTTTGATTCATATGCTATCAACGGTACATTCTTCCTGAACAATTAAAAAAATGGGCATGGAAGACAATCCATCAGGCTTGGAAAGGGTACAAGAATAGAATTAAGAGCGATTGTTATCTTCCTTATGCAACTGATGAGGAAAGGCTACAAAATAGGCCCGATGACATTCCACTTCAAGATTTTAAGTTACTTTATAAATATTGGGGAGATCCTGCAATTCAAGTTTACATAAAATATTTAACTCGCATTTTTTATTTCTGCAAGTATGTCACATGAACGTGATCTCATTTTAATTTCATATCCTTTATAGACAAGGGCCGAGAAAAATTCAAAAAGTCGTTGTGAGTTCAAAGACACACACACCGTTGGTCCAAAACTGTTTTCCCAGGTTCGACACACCATGGTATGTTCGTGAAATTCGAATTTAATAACTGGGATTAAGAAAATTTTAAATTTAAACACACAAGTCTTATATTCTGAATTAAGAGCTGATTTTATTTTTTTAATTTGTAATGTTCCATGTGGTTAGTAAATTAACTGTTAATTTTTTGTACCTTACTAATTTTTTTTGTGATAGAGCTGATTTTAATTTTGTAACTCGTAATGTCCCATTTGGTCAGTAAATTAGCTATTAATTTGAATTTTCTATACTAAGTAGTTTGGATTTTATAGGATTTAATAGGTTAGTAAATTAACTGTTAATTTAAATTTAGAAGGTGACTTGCATTCACTTTTGATTTTCAGAATCATTGTTCTGCATATTACTTATCTTTATAAATTTTAAAAGTCAAATTACATTTTAGTTTGACTGTCAATTGTACCTTACTATTTATTTTAATTTTTTGTGATAGTGCTGATTTAAATTTTGCAACTCGTAATTTCACATTTGGTTAGTAACTTAACTGTGTTAGTTTTCGTACATGTGATTTGCTGCTTATTTTTTTAATTTTTCTAGGAAAAGAAAATGCCTGAAGATCAGAAGGCAGGTGATGGGCTAGTTTTTATTAAAACTCAAAAACGCAAGCCTGGACATGAATACAAGACTAATACTGATGTCATGAATTACAGAATTGTAGGTAATGTATTTTTCATTTAATCCCCTGGATCTATATTATATCTCCCCTATACATTTTTAATTCTTTATGAAACTGATGTCGACTATTTTGTAGGAAACGATTGAGAAAAAACTGAACTCATTAGACGGAGTTGACGGTATTGAGGAACTAATATCGGGAGGAAAAAAGTCTCATGCTCCAGGTTGGCTCATCGGCAGACATGACACAAAATCTGTAAAAAATGCTACCGAGACTCCATCTCCAACATATTTGTATATAAAAGAATTGACAAAGAAGATAAAGCAAGACGTTATTCAAGAAGTGGAATCAAAGATAAATAAGAGGGTTGACGATGAAGTGCATGCCAAGGTCAGTCAGAAGGTCCAAGACAACTTAACTGTCATCCTGAAAAAGTTAGTCGAAGCGAACTCTGGATTGAAGATTGATATTGCTGTTATTCCCAGTGGACTAACAATGAGATTTACAGAAGGGGGGTTGAATGTAAATCTCAAAACTTTTTCAAGTTCTGAGCAGTTTCTAAGGCTAAGTGTTTTTGAAAGCAAGTGTGTGTGAATTGCTTGAAGCTAATGCTGACAGATATGTATTCAAACACAAATGTAAAGAACACAGAGAACTTAAAAACTTTTCTGGTGGATTTGTTGTTCCACCAGAGATGTATTATATCAGAAAATCTGTGATTCAAAGAATTAAATCACAGCTGCTTCCTAGTACAAACTAGATGATTTTCTCTCTGGATTTTTCTAAACAGTTCTGGAAAAATTCATATCTAATTACTAGCTGCTACTTGGTTTATATATTACCAAGTTTACAAGTGAAGACAAAACTGTAAAATACAATTAAAAAGGCTCTTCACATGTTTCTTCTTCATTTCTCTATCCAATGCAATTTTGGCTTAGCTGTTAGTCTTTGAATACTTCCTTGTTTGCACCAGAATGGAAATACTGCATTTTCTTGATTCCTCCTAGAGGCTTCCACATTCCAGTTTGTCTCTGTCAACCCATGTGCCTCTGTCAGCTTATGAATTGTCACTATCAACTGCTAATAAACTAAGCATCCGTTGAAGCTTTCATCCATTGATGCCTTATCCGTTGAAGCTTTATCCGTTGATGCATTAGCAGTTGAAGTCTTTATCCATTGAAGCACTTATCCGTTGATGGATATTATCCGTTGAAGCTTTAGAGACATCCGTTGAAGCTTTGTTTCTTATCTGTTGAAGGTCTTCGATATCAGTATATCTTCACTTATACAAACTTACAAGGCATGAAATATTTACAATTAGCCCTCCTATTTGTATATCCACTAGTAGTCAACATGATTGATAATTTCCTACAACATCTAAGAATTACAACTTGAATCCAGAGAATCAAATGTGCTACAATACTGAACTTATTGCTAAGTAAAGCTACTCCTTCAACGGATAGCCAAGATGGTCTTATCCGTTGAGGCTACAAACACTAGATTTCTACTTAAGTATTTTGTTTAACTTATCATCAAACTAATACACATATTCCTAACAATCTCCCCCTATTTATGTCTACTAGAACTGTAGGCATAAATTTGGGTTTAGCTTGATGATAACAAAACACTTAACAAATATATTAACTGTAATAAAGCAGAAATTTAAAAGTGCTGCAAAAATGTGTATGCTGAGATGGAATTGCAGAATTACATTATTTCCAAGGATGCTCCTTTAGCCTGAGCATATTAATTTCTTTTCCTTTGATCCTTTGTTTTCTTTCCTAGCCTCCTGTCATTCTCCTCTATTTGAAGTTGAAGTTGTCTATAGAACTCAACTTCATCTTCTTCATTGATGTCCAACTTAGATTGCATTTCCTTGAGAGTTTCATTACTGGCAATCTTGAGCTGATCTTCAAGTCTGAAAAATCTTCAGACTCATTTGTTGTCTTTGAACTCCATCAACCAATGAGGTGATTTGTGAACTGTAATTCCTCTTTCTTGAATGAGTAATGTTCTAGGCAAGGCATTGGGCTCCCACCAAGTCTTCCTTATGTTGGCAATCTTGTTGAGAATCTCAGTCTTGGCAGTCCTGGTAAAGCCAGAATCCCTTTGTATGGCTGAGTAGACTCTAACCAAGGTAGAGTAGCCTTTATTCAGAATCCTGTAGAGAGGCCAAGTTCTTTCCCCACTTCCTTTGTATTTGAACACTAGTCTTTCCGGTAGCTGTCTGTAGGCAGCTATTCCCCTTACTTCCTCCAGCTCATCCAGATAGAGTTCAATGTCTGAAAATTCTTTTATGTCACAAATGTGAACATAATCATCCTTAGAGGCTTGTGGCTTAGGCTTAGGCTTCTGAGTGAATTTAATTGTTTCACCATGAATGTTTATGAAAGGGTCAGGCATAATGGGTTCAGGAATAGAAGGTAGTGGTTTGGATTTTGATTGGGTTTCTTCAGTCTCATCTACCATCTTTCTCTTTGCATTGGCTTTCTTTCTGTTCCCTTTCTGCCATTCCTCTCTTTCCTTACTTCTTTCTTCCATATCATTATCAACCATGTCCCTCATACCTTCATCTTCACTTTTGTCTTCAATTTCTTCCTTTTCTTCAGCTTGACTTGACTTTAGCTATTTTTCAAGCTTTGTTTGTGCTCTTTTGTCAGCCTTTAGCTTTTTGGCTTCTTCCTTCAACCTTCTGGTTTCTTCCCTCTTGGCTATTAAGAATTTGGGATGTCCTTGCATCACACAGATGCTCTTTCCCTCTCTAAAGATAATAGCCATGTTCCTCCTTACAACCACATCCATGGTCTCTTTGTGCTTTATGATACTTCCACCCAAAACCTTGTCTTCATCAGGCTTTGGAAGAGGAAAATCCACTTCTTTCATCTGAGCAAGGCTTAGAGGATTCTTTGTAGAGTCCTTATTCGATCTGTTGTTGGGCTTGAGAACCATAGGTTTCAGATTCTTGGAAGAAGTCTCTCCAACCTTATTCCTCCTTACTGGCTTGAGCTCCATAATAATTGGTTCCACCTTTGTGTTATGCTTCACAGATTGTGATTTAGAAGTTGTAGAACCAAAAATTTGTTGCATCTTTTCATCAATTTTCCTCCTTTGCTCTTTGACTTGCAATTCAGCTGCTACTATATGGATTAGATCAATTCCATCAAGCTTTCCTTTGATTTGAATAGTTGGAGAAGTGGTGATGGCAGGAACTAGCACTTGAGATATTTGAACAGTTGTTGATGGCTCTCCTTCCCCTTCCCTTTTATTCTCCCTCTTTTTGTTATCATCAAGGGTAGGGGTCAAGCCTTGTGCTTTTGCCAGCTGTATTAGGAGATTTGTCTGAGTTTATTGATTCTGAAGAATGGTGACCATAGAGTCTTCAATGATCTGAAATCTGTTTTCCAATCTGGCCAGCCTCTTGTCAGCATCAGATTCTTTCCTCAGTCTCCCCAACAAATCTTGCATAGTACCACAAGGCATGACTGAATCCAACTTCTCAGCATTGAAGGATTTCAGATCAGCAATGTCCTGCTTGAGTTCATCCACACTTAGAGTCTGTTTGAAATGCTGCAACTGCAAGAGATGCAGAGAGTCCAGATGAGCTTGAAGAATTGCCTTGGTACCAGCATCTGTAGTCTCCTGAAGGGCCTTTTGAATAGTCATTACTTGTCTGACCAAAGTGACACCAAATTCTCCTGGTGTAGATGCCTTTGCCCATGCCCAATCAGGTAGACCTGGAACAGAACTTGGGCCTGCTACTCCCCCTAAATTCATGCTTTCATCCAAAGAATTAGAGTCATCATCATTAGAATTTACTCCAAATTCTTCAGATGGCTCACCAGCTTGAGAAGGCAGCCTGTTAAGAGCAGCTTTGTCTCTGAGAAGAGATTCTGAAGTGTGTACAATGTGCAAAGTCTGTTCTGCCTCCACATTGCCCTGAGCAGCCAATAATTGATAGGCTGGAACAGAGTGAGTAAAAGTTTCAGCATCCAAGGAAATGTTATCAATTACAGCTTTGTAATGTTGCTGAAATTGTCTTTCCTTTTCTGCATCATCCACTATCATTGACTCACTAGCAATGGCTGGATCCACCCTTATAGCTTCTGTACCTGCATTTCTCTCATTTTCTCTATTTTCTTGCATCAGGGGCTCCCCCTGGCTCACACACACCCTCACCCTCATCTTCTAAGGTGGCACTCCCCTCACTTACTTTTGCCATGCTGGAAGAAATAGCATGCATATGGTGACTCTCAACCTCTCCTTTTGCCTGGGAGCAACCCAGCCTCTCACTCAAAATATCACTCCCTTCCCTCAAACCTAAAAGTGATTGTACAGTAACCATGTCTTCTACAGTTGGAGTTATTTCTATTATATGTGTAGAGACCATCAACGGATAGGGAGTATCCGTTGAAGTGGAAACTGATGGTATCAACGGATAACTGCTGTTAAGCTTATCCATCGAAGAACAACCACTTGTCAACGGATGAGAGATATCCGTTGAAGAAGGAAAAGATGTAGATATAGAAAGTGACATAATTGTTGAATCTGTGTGAATTGATTTTAAGTGAGGTGACACAGATTCTTCAACCATATCTGAAAGAATTGGCTGATGATCCAACAAATCATCTAAAAGATGATGATCATCAGGTTTTGAGTGGGGCTCCTCCCTGAGTTTTAATGAGGGAGAATCAGGAAGTGATATGAATATCATATCCACATCCAGAGAGGGTGATGGAGAGTTTGATGATGAATGTGTTTCTATTATGAGAGAATGGGGCTGTGACTCCACATTTAATGGAGTCACATCAAGCTGAATTTGAGAAGGCAGAGATACAGGTGGATGTATTTGTGCTGTGTGTGCCCCTTGTGTGGAAACTAGGGTCTTGGCTTTCTTCTTTCTTGAAAAGGCTTTGATTGGTGAATTTGTGGCTTCAGTGTCCCTCCCTCTTTTGTTCTGTGTCCCTAGTTGGGGACTATTTTCAATAGTTGCACCCTTTTGGGAGGATGCAACTAGGGATGTGTTTGACTCCTTTTGAACCACCACAGTCTTTTGAGAGACTGTGGCTTGGCTGGATGGGGTACCACTCACCTCTCCCACCTTATCCTGGGGGGTTTCTTGATGTTCACCCCTCCCCTCACCACTCACACCCTGTTCACTCCCTTCAGGGTTTATGGTAGTTGTTACAATTGTTGTCTTTTGAGAGACAACATAGGTGGTTTTCTTTGACTTGTGTTTTGAAATTTTAGTTTTGGTGGCTTTGGTAGGAACCTGTTTGGACAAAGATGCAGATTCCATTGCCACACTGGAAGGCAAAGAAACAATGGGGTTGGAAACAGTAGGAGTTATAGAAGTGTTTACCTCACTTACCTGTGGTGCATTCATGATTGGCAAATATACCAATGGCACCTGGATGTTGAGGTTCATTCTCAAAAGGTCTGCAAGGACCCTTTTCTCTTGTGCCCAGCATTTGAGTTTATTGTTCTCATTAGATATAACCAATCCTTCAGCAACATGGTTAGCCAATAACATAAAGAATCTAGCATAGTAGATGTTATGTGGTCTATTAGTTTTGTTACCTAATCTGAAACCTAATTCTAGCATGACACAGTTGCTAAAATTAAAGTACCTATCAGAAACTAGCATATAGAGCATATTAACAAGAGATGAAGTTATGGCATCAAAATTGCTAATCTTCCCAGAGAAAACCTTGATAAAGGCATCTCCAAGAAAACTCCATTCTTTCCTAAGGCCCTTCCTTCTAATACTACCTAAACTAGCAGAATCAAAAGCATAGCCTATGGAATCTAACATAGCAGATACATCTTTATCAGTGTGTGGTGTTATGGCATTATTCTCAGGCAACTTAAAGAAAGACTATATATCATCATAGTTAATGCAATAATCCTTACCTTTGAGAGAGAAGGCAATAGTCATATCTGTGGAGTTGAACTCTGCAGTTGTCCAAATCTCCTCAATCACCTCACAGTAGATGGTTGGGGCTTCCAGCATTGTATAGCTTAGTTTGCAGTTTTTGATGAAGTCCATCATCTTGTGATAATCAGAATGTGCTTCATTCTTTTCAACCAAGGCTACAAAATTATTCTTTTCATAAACAAATCCAGATTGAGACATAATTTTGACTACTGGTGCCATTGTTGTGAGTAGAGGTTGCAGAGAAAAACTTGAGAATTTTGGGAGAGAAGGAGAATAAAAATTGCAAGAAAGCGTAAAGTGAAAATAAGAATTCAATGGGCTTTTATACTTTCTTGAATTAAAACATAAATAAAATGATTAAATGATACTTTTGAGTAAATTACAGCCGTTTAAGAATAAAGAAAACTGTAGAAATTCTGAAAACTGCCTTTAATACAAATACATACAACAGTGTATATCTGTATCAACGGTTAAGGAAAAGAATCAACGGCTGTGACTCACTTAAAGTAACTGATGTGACACTTCAACGGATAAGGTAAATAGTTATCCGTTGATGATCAACACTATTTTATCCGTTGAGGGATAAAATTACAAGAAATGTATTTGTCTTTCAACGGATAATGAACATCCGTTGATAGAACAATTTTGGCTTTCAACGGATAGGGAATATCCGTTGATAGAATAAGTCTTACTTAAAGCCAACTTTGTTCTTGCAGCAAATTCATTTCAGGTTTCAAGGTAGATTAAATAGAGGCCATAAATTTATGAATAATTAAGCATACCTAGCTCACCTACTAATCTTGTGAATGTTGATTCATCAAGTGGCTTGGTAAATATGTCTGCAATCTGCTTTTCACTTGGAACAAAATGTAGTTCCACTGTACCTTTCATCACATGTTCCCTAATGAAGTGGTACTTGATGTCAATGTGCTTGGTTCTTGAGTGCTGCACTGGATTTTCAGTAATGGCGATGGCACTTGTGTTGTCACTGAATATAGGAATTTTGTCAACAGTTAGTCCAAAGTCAAATAGTTGATTCCTCATCCATAGTATCTGTGCACAACAACTACCAGCAGCAATGTACTCAGCTTCAACTGTTGATGTAGAAACAGAATTTTGCTTCTTGCTGAACCATGACACAAGCTTGTTCCCTAGAAATTGACAGGTGTCAGTTGTGCTTTTCTTGTCTATTTTGCAGCCTGCATAATCTGCATCTGAGTAGCCAATTAGATCAAAACCAGACTCTCTAGGGTACCAAATTCCTAGATTTGGAGTCCCTTTGAAATATCTGAAGATTCTTTTAATAGCTACTAAGTGAGATTCTTTAGGGTCAGCTTGAAATTTAGCACAGAGATATGTAGAAAACATTATATCAGGTCTACTAGCAGTTAAATATAAAAGTGAGCCAACCATGCCTCTATAACTTGAAATGTCCACAGACTTTTCAGCCTTGTTTAATTCAAGCTTGGTGGCAGTGGCCATGGGAGTTTTTGCAGATGAACAGTCCATTAAGTCAAACTTCTTTAAAAGATCATAAATATATTTAGTTTGACTAATGAAAATTCCACCACTAACTTGTTTAACTTGTAAATCAAGAAAATAAGTTAGCTCTCCCATCATGCTCATTTCATATTTACTTTGCATTAACTTAGCAAACTTTTTACAAAGCTTATCATCTGTAGATCCAAATATAATATCATCTACATAAATTTGAACAAGTATTGTAGAGCCATTAACATTTCTAAAGAAAAGAGTTTTGTCAACAGTACCTCTTGTGAAGTGATTATCTAGAAGAAATTTTGACAAAGTCTCATACCAGGCTCTAGGTGTTTGCTTTAGTCCATAGAGTGCTTTCAACAGATAATACACATAGTCTGGAAAGTTTGGATCTTCAAATCCTGGAGGTTGGCTTACATAAACTTCTTCCTCCAATTCCCCATTTAGAAATGCACTCTTGACATCCATTTGATAGACTTTGAAATTGGCATGGGCTGCATAGGCTAGAAAGATTCTGATGGCTTCAAGTCTGGCAACTGGAGCAAATGTTTCATCAAAATCTATTCCCTCTTGTTGAGAATAGCCTTTAGCAACCAATCTGGCTTTATTCCTTATGACAATGCCATTTTCATCCATCTTGTTTCTGAATACCCATTTTGTGTCAATAGAACTCTTGTTCTTTGGCTTGGGTACCAGCTTCCATACTTTGTTCCTCTCAAATTGGTTTAGCTCCTCTTGCATTGCTAAAATCCAATCTGGATCCAATAGAGCTTCTTCTACTCTCTTAGGTTCCTCCTGTGATAGAAAGCTACTATACAGACATTCATCTTGAGTAGCCCTTCTAGTTTGCACTTTAGATGTAGCATCACCAATGATCAGTTCAAAAGGGTGATTCTTGGTCCATTTCCTTTGAGGTGGTATATTAGCTCTAGATGAGGTTGCCTCAGTATTGTCATGATGTGAGATAGAATGTTGATTGGTTGACACTCCCCCTGAGTTGCTGATCCTTTGAAAGGAGTTGGGAGCTCTATCAACTGATGAAGTGAATTGATTATCCGTTGACAGACTGTGATCAACGGATGCTTCATTATGAACTTCAACGGATGATGCACTTTGTCTTTCAACAGATGCTGCATTGCCTTTCAACGGAAGCTGAATTATGACTTTCAACGGATGCAGCATTTTGTGCATTATCCAAAGGCAGATTTTGAATTCTTCTTGAGATGCCTTCTTCATCATTCTCATCTTCACTATCATCACAATATATCTCAATATTGTCAAATTTGAGTCCTTCATAATGTCCCTCATCTGTTAGTCCATCAATCTTTTTATCATCAAACACAACATGCACAGATTCCATGACAATGTTGGTTCTTAGATTGTAGACCCTATATGATTTTCCAGCAGAATAACCAACAAATATTCCTTCATCAGCCTTTGCATCAAACTTCCCTTTGTGATCAGATTGATTCCTTAAGATGTAGCATTTCCAACCAAAGACATGCAGAAAGTTTAAAGTTGGTTTTCTTCTCTTGAATAATTGATAGGGAGTCATGCCTTTTGCCTGATTGATTAGAGAAATATTCTGAGTGTAACATGCACAGTTAACAGCCTCAGCCCAAAAGTAAGTTGAGAGTTTTGACTCTTCAAGCATTGTCCTTGCAGCCTCAATTAGTGATCTGTTCTTCCTTTCTACCACACCATTTTGTTGTGGGGTCCTTGGAGCTGAGAACTCATGCATGATCCCATTTTCTTCACAGAACAACTTCATGGTTGAATTCTTGAACTCAGTTCCATTGTCACTCCTAATATTCCTTACTTTGAAATCAGGATGATTGTTGACTTGCTTGATATGATTGATAATGATTTCACTAGCTTCATCCTTTGATCCAAGAAAATAAACCCATGAAAACTTTGAGAAATCTTCTACAATCACTAGGCAATATCTTTTCCTTAAAATTGACAATACATTGACTGGTCCAAAAAGATCCATGTGTAGCAGTTGTAATGGTTCATCAATTGCAGATTCAAGCTTCTTACTGAATGATACTTTCTTTTGCTTTCCTTTCTGACAAGCATCACACAGTCCATCCTTTGTGAATTCTACTAGAGGCATTCCTCTAACTAAGTCCTTTTTGACTAGATCATTCATTGTCTTGAAATTCAAATGGGACAGCTTCTTGTGCCATAGCCAACTTTCAACTGGACTTGCTTTGCTGAGAAGACAAGTAATGGATTCTGCATCTGTAGAGTTGAAGTCATCTAAGTACACATTCCCTTTTCTAACTCCAGTTAGAACCACTTTATTGTCCTTCTTACTTGTGACAATACAGGCTCCAGAATTGAAGGAAACAGTATTCCCTCTGTCACATAGTTGACTGATGCTCAATAAATTGTGTTTGAGACCATCAACCAATGCAACTTCATCAATGATGACATTTTCTTTTGAAATCAAGCCATATCCCATAGTGAATCCTTTGCTGTCATCTCCAAAGATTATGCTAGGGCCAGCTCTCTCCTTAAACTCTGTGAGCAGGGTGAAATCTCCTGTCATGTGTCTTGAACAGCCACTGTCCAAGTACCATAGATTCCTTCTTTTTCCCTGCACACAACAAAATCAATCAAGTTGATTTTGGTACCCAAGTTTCCTTGGGTCCAGCCTTGTTAGTCTTTTTCCTAGACTTCATTCCTCCTGCATCTTTTGACTTAGGTAACTTTGGGTCAACCTTGATCTCAGATGTGGTTGGTTGAAGTGTAGGTTTAGTCACAGAATCATTTAGCACATTTGATTGAATTTGATAAGGCATAGATTGTGCAAACATGTTATTCCACATAGGCATATTGTATGGCATTTGAGGCATACTAAATGCAGTAAAATAAGGATTATTAATATATGGCATGTTTGCAAAATGTGCATGGGGATTCTGATGAGACATAGCATGCAGAGGTGACATGGACATGTTAGGCATGGAGGGATTTGAAGGCATGGGAGCATTTTTAATAGATTTACAATTATCAGATAGGTGATTAACTCTTTTACAATGCACACAGCTTTTTCTAGGAGCATACCTATCAGGTGTGTAATTGTTATGTTTATTAATCCCTACCTTCCCATTTCTTTTAGATTTTCTTTTAGTTTCCTTCTTATCCTCAACCAACTTAAGCCTATTTTTCAGCTGATCTAAAGTCATGTGTCCTATATTCACCTTACTGATATCTTTGGATGTGCTAGCTCCTTCTTTGACAAAGTTCTTGAAAGTTGAATCATCCTTGTTATTGAGATTTTTATTTTTAAAATTACTTGCCTGTTTTAATTGATGAGCCTTCAACGGATGCTCTTTTTCTCCCTTCAACGGATAACTTTCATCATCCGTTGATTCCACATCCGTTGACAATCCATCAATTAATTCTAACTCCTTTTTGTTTTTCTTCCAGGCATCCTCACAGAATGATTCAATTCCCTGAACCTTGGCAATCTGAACACTAACATCCCTAGATGTTTTCCAGGCCTTGATTACCTCTTGCTCACTTTCTAACTATTTAGAAATAATTTCTACTTTCTTAACAGCTTCTTCTAGTTCACTCTCAACAATCAAGCATTTAAGTTTAATCTTTTCAAGCTCAATTACCTGATCCTCTAACACAACATTCCTATCACTTAAAAACACATTATTCTCTTTGATCCTAGTGTTTTCCTTGGCTAGTGATTTAAGGGAAACTCGCAAATGATATAATTCATTTGACAAATCATTTATGGCTTCATTGCATTCATTTTTAGAAAGCTGAGAGAAATCAGTAGTAATTACCTGGTTGCTTGATGAACTAGTTTCATTTTCATCAGAATTAGCCATCAGGGCTAGGTTGACATATTCCATATCATCATCTTCATTGACTCCATCTGCTGCCCAATCATCTTGAGTGAGAAAAGCTCTTTCCTTTTGTTTGAGCAAATCAAAGTACTTCTTTTTGTAATCAACTTGCTCAAATTTCTTCTTATCAAAGGTTGGCTTCCTATACTCACTTGCAAAGTGTCCACTAATGCCACAGTTATAACATTTGAACTTGGATTTATCCACTATGTTTTTGTTTGGCTTAGTGAATTTTGTATTTTTCCTGAACTTCATCTTTGCAAACCTCCTGGACAGAAAAACCAGATGTTCATCAACATCATCAGAGTCATCCTGACTGGAATTATTTTCATCCTCAGCTACTTGCTCTTTACCCTTGCTTGATTCTGTTTTGCTTGTGCCAATTTTGAGACTTGGCATTGTCTTCTCCTCATTCCTGGCTTCAACCTTCTCACTGTCAGCTACAAGTGCAACAGATCCTCCTTTTCTCTTCCCCTTTTCCAACAGCTCATCTTGCTCCATCTCAAGTTCATATGTCTTCAAAATTCCATATAATCTTTCAAGTGTGAAGTCCTTATAATCTTGAGAATTTCTTAGAGAAACAGTCATAGGCTTCCATTCCTTTGGTAGAGACCTTAGAAATTTTAAATTGGAGTCCTTGACTTGGTACACTCTCCCATACAGCTTCAATCCATTCAACAGTTTCTGAAATCTGTTGAAGGTATCATTCAATGATTCTCCTTCTTCAAAATGAAAATATTCATACTGTTGAATGAGAAGCTGCATTTTCTTTTCTCTAACTTGCTCAGTGCCTTCACAGATAAGCTGCACAGTATCCCAAATTTCCTTAGCAGTTTGGCTGTTAATGACATTGTCAAACATATCTTGATCCAGGCCATTAAACAGAATGTTCATGGCTTTCTTGTCCTTATGAACCTCTTCAATATCTTCAACAGTCCATTCTGCTTTTGGCTTGGGAATAGATTGTCCAACAGCAACTGTTGCAGTAGCAGCTGTGGCCACCTTGTGAGGGATGTGAGGACCATTTTCAATGCAGTTGATGTAGCTTTCATCTTGAGAGAGAAGATGTAAATGCATCTTCACCTTCCAGTGATGATAGTTATCTCTTTCCAAGATTGGAATCTTTACACCAATATCCTTCTTACTCATGATGTTAGTAGAATAGATCTTTAAACTCTTTGTATGTTAAGAGCTTGCTCTGATACCAATTGTTATTCCCAGTGGACTAACAATGAGATTTACAGAAGGGGGGTTGAATGTAAATCTCAAAACTTTTTCAAGTTTTGAGCAGTTTCTAAGGCTAAGTGTTTTTGAAAGCAAGTGTGTGTGAATTGCTAGAAGCTAATGCAGACAGATATGTATTCAAACACAAATGTAAAGAACACAGAGAACTTAAAAACTTTTCTGGTGGATTTGTTGTTCCACCAGAGATGTATTATATCATAAAATCTGTGATTCAAAGAATTAAATCACAGCTGCTTTCTAGTACAAACTAGATGATTTTCTCTCTGCATTTTTCTAAACAGCTCTGGAAAAATTCATATCTAATTACTAGCTGCTACTTGGTTTATATATTACCAAGTTTACAAGTGAAGACAAAACTGTAAAATACAATTAAAAAGGCTCTTCACATGTTTCTTCTTCATTTCTCTATCCAATGCAATTTAGGCTTAGCTGTTAGTCTTTGAATACTTCCTTATTTACACCAGAATGGAAATGCTGCATTTTCTTGATTCCTCCTAGAGGCTTCCACATTCCATTTTGTCTCTGTCAACCCATGTGCCTCTGTCAGCTTATGAATTGTCACTATCAACTGCTAATGAACTAAGCATCCGTTGAAGCTTTCATCCGTTGATGCCTTATCCGTTGAGGCTTTATCCGTTGAAGCTTTATCCGTTGATGCATTAGCAGTTGAAGTCTTTATCCATTGAAGCACTTATCCGTTGATGGATATTATCCGTTGAAGCTTTAGAGACATCCGTTCAAGCTTTGTTTCTTATCCGTTGAAGGTCTTCGATATCAGTTGATACTTCTTCACTTATACAAAATTACAAGGCATGAAATATTTACAATTAGCCCTCCTATTTGCATATCCACTAGTAGTCAACATGACTGATAATTTCTTACAACATCTAAGAATTACAACTTGAATCTAGAGAATCAAATGTGCTACAATACTGAACTTATTGCTAAGTAAAGCTACTCTTTCAACGGATAGCCAAGATGGTCTTATCCATTGAGGCTACAAATACTAGATTTCTACTTAAGTGTTTTGTTTAACTTATCATCAAACTAATACACATATTCCTAACAATTGATGATATTTGTGGACAGTTTTAAGGGACACAGGAGCTGTTGGTACTCCTCTGACCGCAGGGCGTAGCACTCAGTTGTGTTTGTTGTGTTTTAACTAGTTAAGTAATATTATGGTTGGTTATTATATGGTTGGTTACAAAAAGACCATGATTTTTAGTAGATTACATTATTGGAAGACTTGTATGCTTAATTAATATTGCTAGGAAGACTTGTATGCTTAAGTAATATTGCTTTGACTGGTTGTATGGATGAAAATGCCTTCTGAGGCTTAAGTAATATTGCTTGGTATTTATTTTGGGAAATGCAATATTCAGGAGGTCTATTTTCAATTTTTTTTTCTGATGGTGTTACAATAGGCTCAAACTATGTTACAGTAGGTACTTGAAAGGCATATGTCATAGCCTACTCGTTTATTCGAGTATTTAACTCAACTCAAATAAGAATGTAATAAGTAAATAGTGGATCAATCATCAGAGAGATCTCACAAAGTAACATCTGTCAAAGATCAAAGAAACATTGTTCATCTGCAGACTTGAAGATTCACTGGAAGAAGTTCAAGAATTTGATCATGCCTCAGTGATGTAAATCAAGATCGTGGATTTAATCAAGTGACAGAGATCTCGTCAAGGTATCAATTTATTACAAGGATTCAATCAGAATATCAAAGTCAAGACATGAAGAAACGTCACGGAAGTTAGTCACTCATGAACCAGACAGTACATCGAGTGTCAGCATTGAAGTGGCGGAATTGATTCATAAGTCTCAGTGACTTTCAGAAGATTGTCAGAAGAATGGATGCTGCTCAGCGTTAGTATTAATTCTCTATTAATTAATTAAGTCATATAATTTAATTAAGAAAATAAATTATATCTGCAAAGATTAATTTATTGATTAATTGAATTAAATTGATTAATTAAGTTAGAATTAATATTAAGGATTTACAGAATTTTAATTGATTAAAATCTGTTTTAATTCTAAAAAGACAACTGATTGTACTAGTATGACAATCGGTATGACAATTGATAGTCATACCGAAAGTCATGCTAATTCAGTTGATTGTCTTGATAGAATTATTGTTTAGATTAAAATCACTTATTAATTCAGTAAGACAATTTCATTTGTACTACTATGACAATCGGTATGACAATCAATAGTCATACCGAAAGTCTTGCTAGTTCATTTAATTGTCTTACTAGCTCTAAAGGATTGTCACACCAGTTCAACATTCTCGGCTGTGGTGATTAAAAACAAGCAGAGACCAATTCATTTACATAACACATACAGAGAGCAATCAAACAGAAGCCAAGAACAAAAAGAGAACAAGCAGCCAAAATATTTCATCTTATCTGCTAATTCAAGTTTACAATTTCTAGCTTGTAAAGTTAAATCCAATCAACTAGAAATCACTTTCTTGTTCTTGTGTATCAATCTAGCGGATTAAAATCCCTAGAACTTAATCTCAAATCGCTTTAGCATTTGATCTTTTAATTACAAAAATAGAAAAAGTTCATGTCGAATTTATTCTAGATTTGTAATAATTGATTTGAGATTAATCCCTTGTAACCGATACCGTAGTTGTAACACCTTTCAAGTTTAATAAAAGTTTTATTTAACTTGAATTTTGTTTCACAATTTTATTCCGCATTTTATTCGACAAAACGGTATTGTTTGCATTCAACCCCCCCCCCCCCTTCTACAAACAAATTGGGACCTAACAATTGGTATCAGAGCCTTCTGATTAACGTACAAATCAAGATCCTAGACTTTTGTGTTTCTTTCACTTCTTGAATTTTTTATTCACTAAAAAAATTCATAATGACTACACAAAAAGTTGGAACCGTTAAAATTCACTTTTCGATAAAGAAAATTATGTATGTGGAAGAAGAAGATGCTACTGTTTTTACAGGTTGCTAACCCCAAATATTTGCAAGTGTTGAAGAAGGGTCCAAAAATTCCTATGGTTATGGAACCAGAGGTAATAGAAAATGATGTGGTGATCACCAAAGCGAGAACTTATGTGAAGGATCCTGAGGACTTCTCTCCTGCTGAAATAGAAGAAGCTTCCCTGGATGCTAGCCTTCAATTAATCTTAGTAGATTCCCTTAATCCCCTGATGAATAGACATGTGATGAATTGTAAAGATTCCAAACATATCTGGGAAACTATTGAGATTATTAATGAAGGCACAGAGGAAGTTAGGGAGAACAAACTAGAAATCCTAACCTCTGAATATGAATATTTCAAATCAAATCCAGGAGAAGGAATCACTGAAGTGTTTGAGAGGTACAATGCATTGATCAACAACCTGAATATTAATGGTAAATACTATTCCATCAGGGAGGTCAACAAAAAGTTCCTTTTAACACTGCCAACTCATCTCGAACATAGAATCACTGCCATAAGAGAAGCAAGAGATCTGAGTGAGATTTCTTGGAAAGGCTCTATGGTGTGTTAAAGACTTATGAGTTGGAGCAGATTCAGCAGAAGGAAGTTTACGGGAAAGGAAGAGTGGTCAGCACGTCTACTGCTCTAGTAGCTGATGAACAACAACAACAACCACAATATCAACATCAATCTCAACAGTCAGAAAGAATGGTACAGTCTTCCAAGGTTGAAGATAATGTGATAGTAGCAGAATTTGATTCTCCTACTACAAATCAATCAGGAGATGATTATTATTCCTTGGAAGAACTGGAGCAATTGGAGGATGAGTCAATGGCCCTGATTGTCAAGAGATTCTCAAATGTCAGATTCAAAAGGAATCCCAAGTTCAAGTACAAGTCCAACTACAACAGATTCCAGAAAGGGGATCTTCATCCTCTACACCAGCAGTG